>NC_142461.1:87953030-88104545 GCF_049115385.1 Moschus berezovskii | reverse complement strand
TAGTACTATCCTTCTTGGGAATTGGGATGAGGATTGACCTTTTCCAGTCCTGTGGCCACTATTGGGTCTTCCAGATTTGCTGACATATTGAGTGCAACACTTTGCTGACATCATCCTTTAGGGTTTTGAATAACTCTATTGGAATTCCATTGCATCCTCTAGCTTTATTGACAGCAGTGCTTCCTAAGGCCCAGTTGACTTCACACTCCCGAAAATCTGGCTCTGGGTGACTGACCACACCATCATAGTTATCCAGTTCATTGAGTTCTTTTTTGTACAATTCTTCTGTATATTATTTCCATCTCTTCTTGATCTCTTTGGCATCTATTAGTTGCTACTGTTTCTGTCCTTTATTGAGTCCATTTTGGAGGGAATGTTCCTTTGATAGCTCCAATTTTCCTGAAGTAATCTCTAGTCTTTCCCCTTCTGTAATTTTCTTTTAGTTTTATGCGCTGTTCATTGAAGAAGTCCTTCTTGTCTCTCCTTTCTAGTCTTTGGAACTCTGTATTTAGTTTTATATACCTTTCCCTTTCTCTCTTGCTTTTTAGTTCTTTTCTTTCTTCATCTGTTTGTAAAGTCTCCTCAGGTAACCACTTTGCCTTCTTGCTTTTCTTTTTCTTTGGGATGATTATGTTTTTGCCTCCTATACTATATTACAGACCTCCATCCATAGTTCTTGAGGGACACTCTGCTAGATCTAATCCTTTGAATTTATTGGTCACCTTCACTGCATATTCATAGGGGATTTGATTTAAGTCTTCCCTGGTGGCTCAGACAGTAAAAGCAGCTGCCTGCAATGGGTCAGGTAGATACCTTGGAGAAGGAAATGGCAACCCACTCTAATACTTTTGCCTGGAAAATCCCATGGATGGATGGAGGAGCCTGGTAGGCTACAGTCCATGGGGTCGCAAAGAGTCAGACACAACTGAGTGACTTCACTTTCTTTTCTTTCTTTCTTTGGCTGGCCTAGTGGTTTTGCCTGCTCACTTTAATTTAAGTATGAATTTTGCTAATAGAAGCTAATAATCTGAGTTACAATCAGCTCTAGGTCTTGTTTTTGCTGACTATATACAGCTTCTCCATCCTTGGCCACAAAGGATGTAATCAATTTGATTTCTGTTATTAGTTCAGTTCAGTCACTCAGTCATGTCTGACTCTTTACAACCCCATGAACTGTAGAACACCAGGCTTCCCTGTCCATCACCAACTCTTGGAGCTAGCTCAAACTCATGTCCATTGAGTCAGTGATGCCATCCAACTGTCTCATCCTCTGTCATCCCTTTCTCCTCCTGCCTTCAATCTTTTCCAGCATCAGGGGCTTTTCTAATGAATCAGTTTTCGCATCAGGTGGCCAAAGTATTGGAGCTTCAGCATCAGTCCTTCCAATGAATATTCAGGGTTGATTTCCTTTACAATTGACAGGGTTGATCTCCTTGCAGTCCAAGGGACTCAAAAGTCTTTTCCAACACCACACTTCAAAAGCATCAATTCTTCAGCACTCAGCTTTCTTTGTTGCCCAACTCTCATACCCATACATGACTACAGGAAAAACCATAGCTTTGAGTATATGGAGTTTGTTGGCAAAGTAATGTTTGTGCTTTTTAATACACTGTATGTGTTTGTCATAGGTTTTCTTCCAAGCAGCAAGTGTCTTTTAATTTCATGGCTGCAGTCACTGTCAGCAGTGATTTTGGAGCCTAAGAAGATAAAGTTTGTCACTGTTTCCATTGTTTCCCCATCTATTTGCCATGAAGTGATAGGACTGGATGCCATGATCTTTGTTTACTGAATGTTGTTTTAAGCCAGCGTTTTTACTCTCCTCTTATACTTTCATCAAGACTCCTTAGTCCCTTTCTCTTTCTGCCATAATGGTAGTGTCATCTATGTATCTTAGATTATTGATATTTTCCCCAGCAATCTTGATTCCAGCTTGAGCTTCATCCAGCCTGGCATTTTGAATGATGTACACTGCATATAAGTTAAATTAGTAGGGCAATAATACACAACCTTGGTGTATTCCTTTCCCAAATTGGAACCTGTTCATTGTTCCATGTCCAGTCCTAACTGTTGCTTCTTGACCTGCATACAGATTTCTCAGGAGGTAAGTAAGGTGGTCTGGTATTCCCATCTTTTTAAGAACTTTCCACAGTTTGTTGTGATCCACACAGTCAAAGCCTTTAGTCAGTGAAACAGAAGATTTTCTAGAAGTCTCTTGCTTTTTCTATGATCCAACAGATGGCAATTTGATCTCTGGTTCCTCTGCCTTTTCTAAGTCTAGCTGGACATCTGGAAGTTCTTGGTTCATGTATTGTTGAAGCCTAACTTGGAGAATTTTGAGCATTACTTTGCTATCATGTGGGATGAGGGCAATTGTGCGGTAGTTTGAACATTCTTCAGCATTGCCTTTCTCTCACACCATCGTGGTCATTAAAATCTTTTTTATGTAGTTCTTCTGTGTATTTTTGCCAACTCTCCTTAAAATCTTCTGCTTCTGTTAGGTCCATACCACTTATGTCCTTTATTCTGCCCAATCTTTGCATGAAATGTTCTCTTGGTATCTCTAATTTTCTTGAAGAGATCTCTAGTCTTTCCCATTCTATTGTTTTCCTCTATTTCTTTGCATTGACCACTTAGAAAGGCTTTCTTATCTTCCTTGCTATTCTTTGGAACTCTGCATTCAGATGTGTGTATTTTTCCTTTTCTCCTTTGCCTTTTGCATCTCTTCTTTCCTCAGCTATTTGTAAGGGCTCCTCAGACAACCATTTTTCCTTTTTGGATTTTCTTCTTGGGTATGGTTTTGATCACCACCTCCTATACAGTGTTATGAACCCTCATCCATAGTTCTTCAAGTACTCTATCAGATCTAATCCCTTGAATCTATTTGTCACTTCTACTGTATAATCATAAGGGATTTGATTTAGGTCATACCTGAATGGTCTAGTGTTTTCCCTATGTTCTTCAGTTTAAGTCTGAATTTTGCAATAAGAAGTTCATGATCGGAGCCACCATCAACTCTCAGTCTTGTTTTTGCTAATTGTATAGAGCTTCTCCATCTTCCACTGCAAAGTGTGTAATCAGTCTGATTTTGGTATTGACTATCTGGTGATGTCCATGTGTCGAGTTGTCTCTTGTGTTGTTGGAAGAGTGTGTTTGCTATGACCAGTGCATTCTCTTGGCAACACTGTTAGCCTTTGAACTGCTTCATTTTGTACTCTAAGGCCAAACTTGCTGTTATTCCAGGGATCTCTTGACTTCCTACTTTTGCATCCCAGTCCCCTATCATGAAAAGGACATCTATTTTTGGTGTTAGTACTAGAAGGTCTTGTAGGTCATCATGTAACTGCTCAACTGATACTAGTAGAACTATACGAAGTTCCTTTGATTAGTATATGTATGCTCTTTATCCTTTCACTTTCAAACTTCCTTTCGCCCTAAACAAATTAAATGTATATTCATATTTTAAGTAGATTTAAAAATGCAAGAATTTTACTTAAAGTAATTAGCCTATTCATATTTGCATTGTTACTTATATATGTATCCACAACCATACTAGTCATTTTGTGACTCATTTAATTTTCACTTTGGGATTGTTCACCTTCTTCTGGGTTCACCAGCACTTTTTTCTTTTATTTTCTTTAATTATAATTGTTTAATTATTCTCTTAGTGGTTACTGTTGGTAACAACATTTAGTATTTATTTTCACTATCAAATCAGTTTCTTTATCTATAAAATACTGCTAGAATATCAAAGCATTAACTTCCTCAAATTCACAACACACTACATTGTGGCCATGTATTTGAGTTTTATTTATAATTAAAATCACGTAAAGCATTACAGTTATCTTTTTGTATAATCTCTAATTATATTTAAACACATTTTTACTTCTTAAAATATCCTTCTTTCCTTCCCCCATTTTTATGTTTCTGTTTAGGACCTTTGCCTTTTTTAGGAAATTAATTTAGTCTTTCTTTTAGTAAAACACTGATGGTGGCAAATTATGTATTTGTCAGAAATTGCCTCTGTTTACCTTCTCTTTTACAAGAATATCTTGATGGGTATCTAGGTTAGCATTTTTTCCTGGTGAGCTGTGAAATGTCATTCCATTATTTTACTTTTCATAATTTATGTTGATAAATCATCTCTCTGTCTTGTTGCACCTATTAAGATAATGTAGTATTTCTCTAGTTGTTTTTAAGATTTTTTTAAAAAATATTTTTCTTTCATTTCCTTGGTATGGCTTTCTTGGTATTTATCCTTAGATTTTGCTAATCTTCACAAATCTCTAAATTGGCATTTGCCAGGAGATTTGAAATCCTTTGCTATTATCTCTGCAAATATTTTGCCCCATTCTCTTTCTCTTCTTCTATGATTCTCATTACAGGTATATTAAAAATTTTAAACATTTTTTTGAAACATGACTATCATTCTCTGTTTTTTCTTTTTCATACTTTTTTATTTCTCTGCATAATATTTTGTATTTCCTATTGACTTCTCTTTCACGTTACAAAGCTTGTGTTTTTCTACTTACAGTCTGCTATTCAAGCCATTCATTTAGTTCTAAATTCCAGATTCTTATTTTTCAATTATGGAAATTTTTTGTGTTATTATATTTCAATATTCTGTTGAAATTTCTTTCTCTTTACTTATTTTTTTATATTTACTCTGTATTTTCTTAAACAATAGTTGAATATTTAAAATATTTGCTTGCAAATTCTATTATCTATGTATTCTGTTAAATATCTTATGACAGTTTATTTTTTTGCTTAAGTCTTTTCCTCTTCTTGGATTTAGTATATAACATTTTTATTGCATGCCAGATGCATAAAGGAAACACAGAAGTTCAATATGTTGTTACTCCATCTGAGGATGTTCTTCTTCCCTATGCTAGACAGATAGGAAAAGGCTGAAACCTCAATGAAATCATGATTGATTTGTTGGAGAACTTGGTTGTAGTTTTACTGACTCATTCAATCTTTGCTCTGTTTCTTGGGCCTGTCCACCCTGAGATTTGATTGAAAGTGTAAAAGCCATTGTTTTTTTTTTTTTTTTCTTTTCCTTTATCCTAATGAGATTACGACAAACTGAGATTTACCCTCTAGAATTTGCCAATTCAGTACAGTCTATAAGACTCTAGAATGTCTTTTGCTGCTTTTTAGAAACGTTTAAATAGCTCCCAATCTTTCTGCAGTTTTGAAATTCTGCAGTATGCTTTAAGCCACTCCAGTACTCTTGCCTAGAAAATCCCATGGATGGAGGAGCCTGGTAGTCTTCAGTCCATGGGGTCGCTAAGGGTCGGACACGACTGAGCGACTTCACTTTCACTTTTCACTTTCACACATTGGAGAAGGAAATGGCAACCCACTCCAGTGTTCTTGCCTGGAGAATCCCAGGGATGGGGAGGCCTGGTGGGCTCCCATCTATGGGGTCACACAGAGTCGGACACGACTGAAGTGACTTAGCAGCAGCAGCAGCAGCAGCTAGTGATAAGACCTCTCAAATTTTAAAATTGCTACTCATAAGGTGCTTGATACCTGTGACTGGTTCATGTTGATGTATGGCAGAAATCAACACAATATTATAAAGCAATTATCCTCCAATAAAGAAAAGAAAAAAAGAGAGATTTTAGCTGATTTCTCTTTATCCCAACAAAGTATGTAAGATTAATGTAAGCCATCAAACTATGACTAGAAAATGCCCACAATTCAGTAAATGCCCCAAGCGAAAAATTATCTGATGAACATGAAGTCCCCTTGAAGACATTCTCTACTTTCTGGTACTTTTGTTTCTTTATAAGTTCATGTCTTTACAAATATTTTTTTGAAATATATTCAGCTTTTAAAAATTCTTTAAGGAAGAGCATTCCCATCACAACTTTTTGCATCCTTCTCATAGTGGGAGCTCTCAGTGAGGTATCTTTTCCTTTTTTTAAGTCAAATATATTGAAAGTACAATTTAAATGTATAATCACCACCACAACCATAATACAGTATGTAGAATATTCTCAGCACCTCCAAAAGTTTCCCTGTGGATTCTTTTGTCAATTACTTCCTTCTACTATTAGATCCTGGCAGACAGTAAGTCCCCTTCCTATATTTATGCCTATTCCATAATGGAAATACAATATAATTGGGATCAAAGAGTATGCAGTCTTTTGTGCATGCCTTTTTTCAGTCAGCTTAAAGCTTTGTAGATTCATCCATATTGTTACGTATATCCATAGTTCATTAATATTTCTGAAAAACATTTTATTTATTTTAAATGAGTTGACAGACTTTTGTCATTTTTCTAGATTTGGTAATTATGAATAAAGTCACTATATCAGTACATACATTTCCAGACCTTGAGGAGAGGGTTAAGAGCATGTAGGCTGTTTCCAGCTGTTACTGACATATAGATATTTGGGTAGGCAAGTTTTTATTTTACTTGTATAGATATATAGGGGTAAAATTACTCTGTTGTGTGTTAAGTATATGTTTGCTTCATAAGAAATTGACAAACTGTTTTCCAACAGAGCTGTATTATTTGACAGTCCCCACTAGCACTGTATGTAAGTTCTTCTTGCTCAACATCTTCACTAACGCTTGATATTTTCCATTTAGTTCTAGCTAGTTAATATGTAGTGGTTTTAATTTTCATTTCCCTAATGTCTAATCATGTTTTTAAGTGAAATGTAAATTTTTTTTGCCTTTTTTATTGGACTCTGACTATTACTTATTGAGTTGTAAAAATTCTTTGAATGTTCTGCACACATGTCTTTTATCAGATATATACATTATAAAAATTATCTCCCTGTCTATAGCTTGGATTTACCTTTTTGTAACAGTATCTTTGTAAGTATAAAGTTTCTTATTTGATAAAATTTAATCTGTATTCATGTATATATGTATAAAGTTATATGCATGTCTATATATGTATTTGCATATATATACATATCTTTCCTGATAGCTCAGTTGGTAAAGAATCTGCTTGCAATGCAGGAGATCCTGGTTCGAATCCTTGGTGGGGAAGATCCACTGAAGAAGGGATTAGGCTACTCACTCCAGTATTCTTGGGCTTCTCTTGTGGCTCAGCTGGTAAAGAATCCTCCTGCAGTGCAATGCAGAAGACCAGGGTTTTTGGGAAGATCCCCTGGAGAAGGGAATGGCTACCCACTCCAGTATTCTGGCCTGGAGGATTCCACAGACTGTATAGTCCATGGGATTATAAAGAGTTGGACATGCCTAAGCAAGTTTCACTTTCACTTGCAAATATAAGAAATGTAAATGTGTGTACCTAAACAATCTTTCCATAGCAGAATGATATTAGGATTTTCTACTTTGTTTCCTTCTGGAATTTCTGTATTTTACTAATTGCATTTATGTCTGTGATCTACTTTGAACTAATTGTTATATACGGTACCAAGAAAAAAGTGAGAGTAGCTGTTCCTTTATTTTTTCCTGTATTGATGCTCTTTTCCAGCAGTCATTCTATCCATGTCCCACTATTGTATGGTGAGAGCCAGTGGATCAGATAACTTTTATCATTAATTTCATAGATCTGATTAAGTGGTATCATCCTGTAGGAGTTATACTTCAGGAACTTTTCTTGAGGTACCTCATCCACATTGGAAACTAATATAAATGACTAAACTTCAAGATGCTACTGTGAGGGATAAAACTTTTACAAATTTGAGGAGGAAGGAGTAAATGTAATTTGCACACAAGAGGTACAAATGCATAGAATGTGGTATAAGTGATAGGATGTTATTCCATGATTAGGATACAAGACTGTATATTTTTCCTTTCTGTTCCCTTTCTGTCTCTCTTGTTCTCTCTTTCTCTCTCTCATTCCCCACCTCAGCCTGATATATTGTGACCCTTCGCTAATGGAGAAGTCTCATGTAACAACAAGCTGAAGCCAGCCTCTGGCCAATAGCATATAAGGAACTGAAGCTCTCTATCCAACAGGCTGTGGAAACTAAATTCCGTAAGCAATCATATAAGAGCTTTTGAAGCGGTTCCTGTCTTAGGCTTTTCAAGCTACTATACCAAAATACCATAGACCAGGTAGCTGATAAGGAGCACCAAAAAACATTGCCTACAAGTTCTAGAAGCTGGAAACTCAAGATGGGAGAGATCGTCCTCTGGATCTCTCCAGAAGGTCCTGGGAAGCTCTGTGAAGTCTCTTAAAAGAGCAATCATCCCATGCATGTGAGCTTCATTCTCATGACCTAATCATCTCCCAAAGCCCCCAGCATACTAATAACGATCTCCCTTGGAGGAGTAGGATTTCAACATGTGAAGGGGGACACAGACCTTCAGAACATAATATCCTTTCCCAATTGAGCCTTGAGACTGCTGTGACCATATCTGGCGCTTTGCCTGCAGCCTATGAGTGACCTTGGGTCAGAGGCATTCAGCTAAATTTTACCCAGATTCTTGATCTATAGAAACTCTGAGATAATAAACATTGTTATTTTAAGCCACTGTGTTTGGGATACAGTTTCAGTTCAGTTGCTCAGTTCAGTCTGGCTGTTTGCGATCCCGTGGACTGCAGCACGTCAGGCTTCCCAGTCCATCACCAACTCCTGAAGCTTGCTCAAAGTTGGCCGAGTACATGATGCCATCCAACCATTTCCTCCTGTGTTGTCCCCTTCTCCTCCCACCTTCAATCTTTCCTAGCATCAGAGTCTTTTCCAATCAGTCAGTTATTTGCATCAATGGCCAAAGTATTGGAGTTTCAGCTTCAGCATCAGTCCTTCCAATGAATATTCAGAACTGATTTCCTTTAGGATGGAATGGTTGACCTTGCAGTCTAAAGGACTCTCAAAAGTCTTCTCCAACACCACAGTTCAAAAGCATCAATTATTTGGCACTGAGCTTTCTTTATAGTCCAACTGTAACATCTATACATGACTACTGGAAAAACCATAGCTTTGACTAGACAGACCTTTGTTGGCAAAGTAACGTCTCTGCTTTTCAATACGCTGTCTTTTTCATGAAGTTAAAAGATGTTTGCTCCTTGGAAGAAAAGCTATGACCATAGCTTTTCTTCCAAGGAGCAAACATCTTTTAACTTCATGGTGGCAGTCACCTTCTGCAGTGATTTTGGAGCCCAAGAAAATAAAGTTTGTCACTGTTTCCACTGTTTCCCAATCTATTTGCCATGAAGTGATGGCACTGGATGCCATGATCTGAATTTTTAGAATGTTGAGTTTTAATCCAGCTTTTTCAGTCTTGTCTTTCACTTTCATCAAGAGTCTCTTTAGTTCTTCTTCACTTTCTGCCCCAAGGGTGGTATCATCTGCATATCTGAGGTTATTGATATTTCTCCTGGAAATCTTGATTCCACCTTTTCATCCAGCCTGGCATTTGACATGATATATTCTGCATATAAGTTAAATAAGCAGGGTGACAATATACAACCTTGACATACTGCTTTCCAATTTTGAACCAGTTTATTGTTCCATGTTCAGCTCTAACTATTGCTTCGTGACCTGCATACAGATTTCTCAGGAGGCAGGTAAGGTGGTCTGGTATTCCCATCTCTTTAAGAATTTTCCACAGTTTGTTGTGATCCACACAGTCAAAGGCTTTGTTGTAGTTAATAAAGCAGAAGTAGTTTTTTTTTTTTTTTTTTCCGGAACCCCCTTGGTTTTTTTGGTGATCTAAAGAATGTTGGCAATTTGATCCCTGGTTTTTTAAATCCAACTTGAACATCTGAAAGTTCACAGTTCACGTACTATTGAAGTCTGGAATACTGGAGTGGGTAGCCATTTCCTTCTCCAGGTGATATTCCCGACACAGTTATCGAACCTGCATCTCCTGTGACTGTTGCATTGGCAGGCAGATTACTTACCACTGAGCCACAGGGCTTCCCATAGGAATTTATATGGGCGACAAATACCTGAGATACCCTTACTTTAATATGAGACAGTTACCAGGATAGCCTCATCACCGTGTGCTTAACTTTATCAGAAATGATATCCTCTCCCCTATTCCCTCCTATACATTGCTTTCCTCTCTTCCTTGAGTTTTTTCTGGTGAACATTCCCCCAAAGCTTATGTGTGTTGAATCCCTATCTTTTATGAAACACAACTGAAGACACTAAGAATTGTACTCATGCTTATTTATATTCATCCTTTTAGGGTAATTTTGTCTAAGTGGTGGAGGAAGAATTGTAGATACCCAAAACTTCTGTGGCAGAAAAGACAGAATGCTGAGCTCTGAGCTGAGCTTTTTGTGCTTTATAGCAGGTTCCCACTAGCTGTCTATTTTATGCGTGGTGGAATATATATGTCAATTATACTCCAGTAAAAAACAATACTAGAATACTATCTTCAGATTCTATCCAGAAGGTCCATTTTACTGCAAGTTTGGTCTCCAGGTAAAATATTTGAGGAATTGGTGATTCTAATGAAGAAATACAAAAGAACATTTTGCCAGAGTGACTCCCTAAGATCCAGTTAACTAGACAGATTAAAGGAAGTGGTGTAGGTTTCAAAATACGGTCTAGCATGAGAGGACATAGCATCATCCTCAAGCCAAATATTTTTCTAGTAAAAACTAGACCACCAAAGAGCAATGTTTACACTATGCATCACTGCATTTATTGTGTATGTGTGTGTGTATCTTTCATTTTCAATCTATATAAGATGATGGTTGCTTTACTAAACTTACTGTGGTAATTATTTCATGGTGTATATAAGTCAAATCATTATGCTTTACACCTTTAACTACACAGTACTATTTGTCAATTTTAGCTCAATAAAGCTAGAAGAAAAAAATAAAGGATTTGCTAAAATACCAAAGATATATTAACATCTGTACAGTGTAAATCAAATCCTTTATTATTATATGGTGGAAGTGACAAATAGATTGAAGGCATTAGTTGTGACAGACTGAGTGCATGAAGAACTATGAATGGAGGTTTGTAACATTGTACAGGCGGCAGTGATCAAAACCATCTGAAGAAAAAGAAATGCAAAAAGGCAAAATGGTTGTCTGAGGAGGCCTTACAAATAGCTGAGGAAAGAAAAAAGTGAAAGGAAAAGGAGAAAAGGAAAGATACACACATCTGAATGCAGAGCCCAGAGAATAGCAAGGAGAGATAAGAAAGCCTTCCTCAGTGATCAGTGCAAAGAAATAGAGAAAAACAATAGCATGGGGAAGACTAGAGATCTCTTCAAGAAAATGAAAGATACCAAGGGAACATTTCATGCAAAATGGGCTCAATAAAGGACAGAAATGGTATGGACCTAACAGAAGCAGAACATATTAAGAAGAGGTGGCAAGAATACAGAAAAACTATACAAAAAATATCTTTATGACCAAGATAACCACGATGGTGTGATCACTCACCTAGAGCCAGACATCCTGGAGTGTGAAGTCAAGTGGGCCATAGGAAACATCACTACAAAAAAAGCTAGTGGACGTGATGAAATTCCAGCTGAGCTACTTCAAATCTGAAAAGATGATGCTGTGAAAGTGCTACATTGAGTGTGCCAGCAAATTTGGAAAACTCAGCAGTGGCCACAGGACTGGAAACGGTCAGTTTTCATTCCAATCCCAAAGGAAAGCAATGCCAAAGAATGCTCAAACTACCACACAATTGCACTCATTTCACACGTTAGCAAAGTAATGCTCAAAAATCTCCAAGCTGGGCTTCAGCAATACGTGAACCGTGAACTTCCAGATGTTCAAGCTGGATTTAGAAAAGACAGAGGAACGAGCAATCAAATTGCCAACATCCATTGGATCACTGAAAAAGCAAGAGAATTCCAGGAAAACACATACTTCTGCTTCATTGACTATCTTAAAACCTTTGAATGGGTAGATCATAGCAAACTGTGGAAAATTCTTAAAGAGATGGGATTACCAGACCACCTTACCTGCCTCCCAAGATATAAGAAGTAGCAGTTAGAACCAGACATGGAACAATGAACAGGTTTGAAATTGGGAAAGACGTATGCAAGGGTGTATACTGTCACCTTGCTTATTTAACTTATATGCAGATACTAAATGCCAGGTTGTATAAAGGTAAAGTTGGAATCAAGATTTCCAGGAGAAATATCAATAACCTCAGATATGGAGATGACACCACCCTTATGACAGAAAGGGAAGAGGAACTAAAGAGCCTCTTGATGAAAGTGATAGAGAAGAGTGACTTAAAACTCAAAATTCAAAAGATGAAGATCATGGCATCCAGTCCCATCACTTCATTATGAATAGATGGGGAAACAATGGAAACAGTGACAGACTTAAATTTCTTGGGCTCCAAAATCACTTCAGATGGTGACTGCAGTCATGAAATTAAAAGACACTCCTTGAAAGAAAAGCTATGACAAATATAGCCAGCTTATTAAAATGCAGAGACATTAATTTGCTAATAAAGCTCTGTCTAGTCAAAGCTATGGCTTTTCTAGTAGTCATGTATGGATGTGAGAGTTGGACTCTAAAGAAAGCTGAATGACAAAGAATTGATGCTTTTGAACTGTGTTGTTGGAGAAGACTCTTGAGAGTCCCTTGGACTGCAAGGAGATCCAACCAGTCCATCCTAAAGGAAATCAGTCCTGAATTTTCATTGGAAGGACTGATGCTGAAGTGAAACTCCAAACGTTGACAACCTGATGTGAAGGACTGACTGATTGGAGAAGACCCTGATGCTGGGAAAGACTGAAGGCAAGAGGAGAAGGGGATGCCAGAGGATGAGATATTTGGATGGCATCACTTACTCGATGGCCATGACTTTGAGCAAGCTCTGGGAGTTGGTGATGGACAGCGAAGCCTGGCATGCTGCAATGCATTGTATCGCAAAGAGTTGAACACGAGTGAGCAACTGAACAGACTGACTGAAATTAACATATTTTCCAAGTCCTAATTAGTCTTTCTCTTAAAGATGGCTTGTCTAGTAGTTTAATAGATAAAGGATTTTGAAGGGTTATAGAGAACTTTTTACTCTAGAATGGAAAAGTACTGAAGGTATCACAGTGTCTCATAATTAAAGAGAAGCTTACATCTCAATTAAATTTAGGCACCATTTTGCATAAAATATCAGTGAGTACCAAGAGACTAAAAAATAAAGTCCTATTGATGTTAATAGGTAAAATGTAAGAGAGAATATCGATTTGACCAAGTATTGCAGAAGTTAGAAGAAATGTGAATAGTATCAGAAAACTGGAAGTCAGTCTTCTCTCTAGTAACCTAATGAATATATTCCTGACATGGAAGATCTATCAAATGTTTCAAATACATTGTTAAAAGAAACACTATGAATAATTTTTTTTTATTTGGAGTGAATTGGAGATTTTGGGATATGAAAAATAATATGTATAAGACATTATTTGGAAAAAGGGAAACAAGTAGCACTCCAACTGATAAGATCTTCACCTGATTCAATCTTACAAAACATTTTTAAGAGACTGAGGTAAATTATTTCAAAGGAGGGCTATTTTAACTTTCAGGAATCATGACAGAAAAAAATTTAATAAATGTATCAGGTTAAGTAGCTTCTTTGAAAAAAGTAGTGGGTTATAACATAATTAGAAACTTTTCATTATAAAAAGTAATACTACTATATTTAAAAGAACTTTATAATAGATCCCATATAAATATAAATAGGTAAATTGGAGTAGGTAATGGCAACTCATTCCAGTATTCTTTCCTAGAAAACCCCACGGACAGAGGAGCTTGGAGGGCTATAGTCCATGGGGCTGCAAAGAGTTGGATATGACTGAGTAACTGGGCACACACACATATAGGTAAATGGACAGATTGATAAAGCTAAAATATAGATATGGTAATATAGTTGTAGATGAATGTGATATTTGTAACTACATCCCATCTATATCGATGTCTTCCATTTATATCTTTTCCATCTTATATATCTATTTACAAATAACAATCTGTTCCAGTGGTGAAGAAATTTCTAGTTAAGAAAGTTTAATTTCACTGGATCTTGGTTTTCTCATATGTAAAATATTGAAGATGGGCCCTGTGATTTTCAAAACCCTTTTTCACTTTAAGTCTTTGAACTTATCTAAGACAGTTTCTACTGCAACAAACTTTCATAAATATTTAGATCTTACAAGTGAATTTTATGTGATGATAGAAAAGAAATTCTATTGCTCAAAGTATTTTTGGACATTGCCAATCAGTGCTAATTTTATTGAGCTGTTTTACCCACTGCCTAACACTTGGTTTTTAGCATAAACACATTATTGGAATTATATAAATGCTGAATATCTAGCTTTTGTCTGGTTTTTTAATCTGGATAGAATTCATGTAATTCATGGTAATTTTAAGATATACAATGGTTTCTGCATTTGTACCAAAGGATTTCCTTCAGTACTTGTCTTATCTTGGAAAGTTTGTGCGTATGTGACAGGCTACCTAATGTTTCTAGCTGTCCCATAGTAGTATTGATGCAACAGTAACCACCCTGGCTTTGAGTAAATTAAAGTCACAATCACTTCAGCCTCTCCCTTTGCTCTGCTTATATAAGGGACTCTTCGCCCCGCCCCCACCATTCCCCCTGTTGACTCTCTGTCCCTCTTCAAAAAGGCAGATGTCTTCATATTTTTGGAGAGCCTCCTTCTGTTACTGGTGTCTGTGCTAATTTACTGCTATAAAAATTGAGAGAGGTTATAGAAAGAATATGATAAGGTAAACAGTTTGCAAATTTGATTTAGAGAAAGATGTTAGTTGAATATCATCAGAATTATCATCCTACGAAGACAAGTTTTAACATTCTGAGTCACATGTAACAAAAGAGTTTACCTGACCAACCAATCAACATATACCAAAAGTACAGCAAAACTAGATTTTGTTTAGTTTTCTGCTTCATCTCTCTTATTATCAGTTTTTCTCTTTTCTTTTGCTCTCTTCTTATATCTCTCCCTCAGTCCCAACCTCACTATCTCTTCATTAATTTTCTATGGACCTGACTTGAATTCAAATAATTAATGTCATACTTGGACAGAAGAAAGAAAAAAAGCATTGCCTCACCACAAGTGTGCAAATTTAACTACATTTTGCATTATGTTTGTATTATCTCCATGATGTGTGGGGAAAAATATCTTCATTTGTTTGTGTTTTAACCAGAGTAAACTTTTATATTTAGGTTAACTGCTAAATTTTAAATTGTTGTCCAAGTCTATTCTGATAGAAAATGTGGCTTTTTAAACTGGTAAAGTTATGCTGTTGGAGCTTTGTTTGCATCTCATGACTAAAGTTACATCTTGGTCAGTTTTGACTCCAGTCTCATGTTTTGCTTTGACTAAGTAAACTAGAAAATAACGCTATTTTTGGAGAAGGAAATTTCTTTACACTAACACCAAAAGAATGAGCATATTGTTTGATTTCAAGCATGGCATGGTTTAGATTTGTATTCTTACTATTATTCCTAATGATTTGAAAGGACATCCAAGGGTTGGGACTTTAAAATCATGCTAACTTTTATGGCTTACTCTTGCAGATTTCCTCATGAGTTTTCTTTGTTTTTCATCTTAAAAAATCTCAAAATATTTTATTGAGGTGTATTGGAGAGTAAAAATGATCAAAATAATGAGAATAAAACAATTAACAAAAAGTATTTCAATGAATCAGGTTGAGGTTGAAGGATACCAGAGTGCTCTGAAGTGGTCTGAAAATAGAGGGAAGGAACAGAAAGCCATGTCTATTTTATCATGTTAGGATCACAGTTAAAATATCCAAAGCACGGTTCTCACATATTTACAGTGAACACTAAGACTGTTTTATGCTCAAATCTTTCAGATTTTTTTTGAAGACAAAGACCAACATTTCAAAATATGTTGCGAGTATATTAAGACTCTATTGTTTTGTTCTATATTCATTAGAAATACATATTACATACAAACATAATTTTTCCATATAAATTTCATGAATAGTTAAAAGGAACACCTATGTACCTTAAAATTAAGTTCATTATAAATAAATCATACACTAAATAAGTATTATAGATACAATCTGTAAAATATTTTAAATTGTTATTATACTGAGGGAGAAGCACTGTATGTGAACGTGTAATCAAAGCAGCATTAAAATTATAGTTTCATGTTTAAAATCTTTAGATAAAATTTTTTCATATGAATATTCATATTCTTAACTTTAAATTGTAAATATTTAAATTATCTGAAGTTTGGGAAGGTCCACTTATATTAATTTTCAAAACAACTTGCCCCAAATATAGAACTCTTTGAAGATTGCTTTCATTTTCAGAAGGAAGTTAATAATTCTTCATTTTTAATATCATTTAAAAGATGGGTCGGGTGAGAGTTCACATATGCCATATCTATAATAAGAATCATCTTTTAGATATTTCATAAAACTTTTTGTTGTTAGTCTGATTTTTCTAATATCTAGCTTTCCCTTTCTTTCTTTTTTTCTTGTTAATGCCTGAAACATGTATATGAGTAAGTATCTTACTATAGGTTTTTTGCACTGATTTATATGAGGTTATTAATAAGTCTATTTGGATGATCAATATAATCCCCTCTCTCCTCCTTTTTTTAAACTCCTCTCCACCTGACAATTAAATTTTATCAATATTAAAACATCATTTATTTTATTTATGTAAGAGAAATGTGTCAGGGAAAACATCCATGGCAAACATAAAACAGTCTGTGAGAGATGAATTATTTTCATAATGCTATGCTGTACCTTACACACTTAATCTGTTTGATGTTTTTGAATAAATTGACTTGGCATTTCAAATACAGATAAGTAGTGATTTTAATTTTTAAAATCAAAGAAATCAGACAAATTATTTATTTTAATAAAGCATTGATCAATTTAATTACCAATCTATTATACACATGGCATAATAATTTTTATTGCTATTAAATTCTTACCTGATCCCTAAAAATACTTGTGATACAGGAAAATTAGAACATTGTTCTTCCTATTTCAATTGTCCTACTAATTTCACAGCTGTATAGTGGGAAACATGTTGAGAGAAAGTATTAAAATATTTTAAAGCCGCATGGGATTATTAAAAACTGAAATGAATCCTCTAAATCTTTGAGACAACTATTCATCAGATACATTTTCTTAAAAAGGAAAAAAAAAAACTCTCCATACTTTACTGGAAACCTAGAATTCATAGCTTTTAGTTCAAGCAGTGTTCCTGGAGAATGGTCAGAGGAATATACTGGAACATTGGAAGAGGAAAAAAATAGCCAAATTCATCATTTGCTTTTAATTTTGCATTTTCATTCAATTAATTCCCCTTACTTGTCTAGCAAGACCAAACTCATCTTAAAAGTCTTCATTCCTTTCGGCTTAATGTAGATTATCATGCTTCAGAGTCTTGTACTATGAATAATGTGGCCTATTTTGGGGGGCTGCAGTCTATCTGCAGCATTTCTTTGGATGGGAAAAGCAAAAGCATTTCACATACTCCAAGAAAAAGTAGTGAGTGTTGAAATAATCAATGACTTGCCTTTTATTTCTTCTAAATGACAAGCTTAACAATTGTCACAGAACTCACCAGTGCATTCTGAAAATCTAATTCTGTCATCATAAAACCCTGACTGTAGCAACATCTGTCTAGAGCTGGACAGAACCCAGTGACCCTGTGCTAACATTGGATCCCTAGTGGTCAGAAAGCAAGTAAGAAAGGTAAAAGCAAAGAAACATGTAAACGGCATAAATGACAGAAAAATACTCTCAGAAGAAAACCTGTTCTTTCTTTTTGTTCAAAGCTGTCAGAGATAATTCTTTGGATGTTTGTCTACTTTCATTGAACAAGAATCAAAGCATAAGTTATAATTTATACATATTAAAATTAATGATGGACTCAACATTTTAACAGTGAATGCATTTTTTTTTGCTTTCTCTCTCTAATATCTTAACAATTGCAAAATGTATCAATTTATTTTTCTTTTACAGTATACATTAGATTTTATAGTATTATGCATTAGATTTTACAGTACTATAATATAAGGTAAATATTAATAGATCATTAAGGATAACAAGAAAGAATAGACCTTCATCTTGCCTTCCTAAAGCCAATGCCAAGAGATTTTACTTTTTCTCTTGTTGTCACCTGGGGTTGGTGTTGCTATGTCACTAAGTTTTTTCATTTCATTGAATGTGTCATTTTATCCAGCCTAGAATTCTTGCCACCAGGCAATCTTCTCAGTAATGATTGAAAGAAATGTACATATTTACTAGATCTGTCTGATTCATTTGCCATAAAACATTGTCATTTTATTAAGTGGATTATTTTCTATGTCACATATATACACATATGGATATATATGCATATTGAATAAATATATTTCTTTCTTGGACACTGGAAGTCTAGTATCACTGTAAAACTATTTAGATAAAACACGTTTTAATGAAATGACATGCACAGTAAATCTTAGACATCCTTTCCTCTCATTTATCTCTGAATGGATGAGCCTACCTTTGCCAGGGGGTGGATGATTCAATAATAAGGAAAATTGTAAAGCTCAATACACTTCCCTTAGCACTAAAGCAAATCAATCACTCTGGAGAACACTTAAAAAAAAAAAAAAAGACTGATCATTAAGGTTTTCAGACAGGGTTTGAGTGTCTTAGACTATTTTAAAAAGTATGTGTGTGTGTGTTTTGTCAATTTATGAGAAATGTAATTTACAAATAAAAATTAATTTATATAACATATTTGCAGCCTCTGAGACATATAATTTCAACCTCACAAATATTAGGATGAGTAGAAATCTGTGTTAAGCATTTACCATCATAGAATTTTTTTTTTTATTTGCCTGTCTACATTTAGGAAAGTTCAGGAAACTCACATATCAACATAAGTTTTTGGTTCCACCACTTCTGCCTCAAGTGCACAAAGACAAAGCAGTAATCTATCTAGTTTATTTCTTTGAAAATGGTGTTCTTAAAGTACATCTTGCAGATAGATTATCTATCCCTCACAGCAAAGCTTCACAATGGGAGTCTAATAATTGCTCCTTTTCTAATTTCACTAAATGAGTTATAATTATTTTATGTCTGTTTTATGGTTACTGAGTAGTATTAACCTAAACTCTAATTATAATATAGCTTTCAAAGAAATGTATGGACACCAAATTGATGAATAGTCAGCTTATGTAGGAACATCCCATAAAACAGATACACAGCTAATAATTTTAGGAATAGCATGTTAAAATTCAGGAGCAAAATTGATTTGTGAAGGAAACAGGATATAAATTCATTAAGTTTATATCTTCTAAGTCTGGATAGATGGAAACATTAAATTATGATTATTATAAAAAAATTTACAGTTAAGCACAAAATCACTATTTTCCATTATGTTTGAAACGAATAGGATCCTAAGTCCCATACAACAGTCACAATGTGAGTATCAAATGCCAGTGTCACTGGATTTACAGCAATCTTTGCAAAGTACATGGGGGCTTCCCAGGTAGTGCCATGATAAAGAATCCAGGATTTGCAGGAGTTACTAGTTTTGTCCCTGAGTTGGGAAAATCCCCTGGAGTAAGAAATGGCAACCCACTTTAGTATTATTGCCTGTAAAATTCCATGGACAGAGAAGCCTGGTGGGTTACAGTCCATGGGGTCTCAATGAATCAGACACAACTGAGAGACTGAGCACACAAAGTAAATACTATGAACTATGAATAAAACAGATTTTATTTATGAAGAAATTTATTTATTTATTTATTTATCTAGGCTGTTTTAACAGCAATATTTTATTTAAAGATTTTCCATGTTGATATTATAACTTTTTTTAAAAAGAAAATTGATTAGTCTATGGATTTTTCTAAAGGTAGTGGTAGATAAAATATGTTTTTACAAATAAAATCCTTTAAGTCTAAATACTGAAAAATAACTAGTTTTAGAGAGATATACCTTCATGTTTGATAGCCATATTTTGAAGTGTTCCTATAAATTGTAAATGAGAGAATATTCATACAGAGTTTAAATTGATTCCTTATGCAATTAGTGCATTTTTATTTGAAACAATTTGGTTTTATCAAAATAAAAGGTAGTTGAAAGAAACAGTAACTGTGTGATCATTGGTGCTGAATATGAATCCTCTAATACTATCCACCTTGTCAACAATGAAAATGTTTCCAATCAAGCAAATACAAATTCACATTCAATCAGTTCAGTTCAGTTCAGTCGCTTAGTCATGTCTGACTCTCTGCGACCCCATGAATCACAGCACGCCAGGCCTCCCTGTCCAACACCAACTCCCGGAGTTCACTCAACCTCATGTCCATCAAGTCAGTGATGCCATCCAGCCATCTCATTCTCTGTCGTCCCTGTCTGCTCCTGCGCCCAATCCCTTCCAACATCAGAGTCTTTTCCAGTGAGTCAACTCGTCGCATGAGGTGACCAAAGTATTGCAGTTTCAGCTTTATCATCAGTCCTTCCAATGAACACCCAGGATTGATCTCCTTTAGAATGGACTGGTTGGATCTCCTTGCAGACCAAGGGACTCTCAAGAGTCTTCTCTAGCACCACAGTTCAAAAGCATCAATTCTTCAGCGATCAGCCTTCTTTATAGTCCAACTCTCACATCCATACATGACCACGGGTAAAACCATAGCCTTGACTAGACGGGCCTTTGTTGGCAAAGTAATGTCTCTGCTTTTTAATATGCTATCTAGGTTGGTCATAACTTTCCTTCCAAGGAGTAAGCGTCTTTTAATTTAATGGCTGCAGTCAGCATCCGCAGTGATTTTGGAGCCCCAAAAAATAAAGTCTGACACTGCTTCCACTGTTTCCACATCTATTTCCCATGAAGTGATGGGACCAGATGCCATGATCTTCGTTTTCTGAATGTTGAGCTTCAAGCCAACCCTTTCTCTTTCCTCTTTCATTTTCATCAGGAGGCTTTTTAGTTCCTCTTCACATTCTTCCATAAGGGTTGTGTCATCTCCATATCTGAGGTATTGGTATTTCTCCCGGCAATCTTGATGCCAGCTTGCGCTTCTTCCAGCCCAGCATTCCTCGTGATGTACTCTGCATAGAAGTTAAATAAGCAGGGTGACAATATACAACCTTGATGTCCTCCTTTTCCTATTTGGAACCAGTCTGTTGTTCCATGTCCAGTCCTAATTGTTGCTTCCTGACCTGCATATACGTTTCTCAAGAGGCAGGTCAGGTGGTCTGGTATTCCCATCTCTTGAAGAGTTTTCTACAGTTTATTGTGATCCACACAGTCAAAGGCTTTGGCATAGTCAATGAAGAAGAAACAGATGTTTTTCTGGAACTCTCTTGCTTTCTCCATGATCCAGCGGATTTTGGCAATTTGATCTCTGGTTTCTCTCCTTTTCTAAAACCTGCTTGAACATCTGGAAGTTCACGGTTCACATATTGCTGAAGCCTGGCCTAGAGAATTTTGAGCATGACTTTACTAGCATGTGAGATGAGTACAATTGTGTGGTAGTTTGAACATTCTTTGGCATTGCCTTTCTTTGGGATTGGAATGAAGACTGACCTTTTCCAGTCCTGTGGCCACTGCTGAGTTTTCCAAATTTGCTGGCATATTGAGTGCACCACTTTCACAGCATCATCTTTCAAGATTTGAAATAGCTCAACTGGAATTCCATCACCTCCACTAGCTTTGTTCGTAGTGATGCTTTCTAAGGCCCACTTGACTTCACATTCCAAGATGTCTGGCTCTAGGTCAGTGATCACGTTATCGTGACTATCTTGCTCATGAAGATCTTTTTTGTACAGTTCTTCTGTGTATTCTTGCCACCTCTTCTTAATATGTTCTGCTTCTGTTAGGTCCATACCATTTCTGTCCTTTATTGAGCCCATCTTTGCATGAAATGTTCCCTTGGAATCTCTAATTTTCTTGAAGAGATCTCTTGTTTTTCGTATTCTGTTGTTTTCCTCTATTTCTTTGCATTGATCGCTGAGGAAGGCTTTCTTATCTCTCCTTGCTATTCTTTGGAACTCTGCATTCAGATGCTTATATCTTTCCTTTTCTCCTTTGCTTTTTGCTTCTCTTCTTTTCACAGGTATTTGTAAGGCCTCCTCAGACAGCCATTTTGCTTTTCTGCATTTCTTTTCCATGGGGATGGTCTTGGTCCCTGTCTCCTGTACAGTGTCACGAACCTCCATCCATAGTTCATCAGGCCCTCTATCTATCAGATCTAGTCCTTTAAATCTATTTCTTACTTCCACTGTATAATCATAATGGATTTGATTTAGGTCATATCTGAATGGTCTAGTGGTTTTCCCTACTTTCTTCAATTTAAGTCTGAATTTGTCAATAAGGAGTTCATGATCTGAGTCACAGTCAGCTCCTGGTCTTGTTTTTGCTAACTGTATAGAGCTTCTCTATCTTTGGCTGCAAAGAATATAATCAATCTGATTTCACATTAATAATAATGTGAATAATCAAATTCACATTAGCTCCTTAGAAATGTCTTTCTAATTCATCTCATCCTTCCTATTGGGTTTTTTGTTTTTCTATAGACTATATTGAACTTTAATTCAGCCCACTAAATATTTATCAAAGCCTTGTAATATGTCAAATACTGGTATCTAGGAGTGCCAAGATAATAAGGCACAGTTCCTTACCCTTAAGATATTTCCGTGCTATTTCTAAAAATTTATATAAATGATTAATTTTCATATAATGGGATAGCACTGGAAATTTCTGGAATGGGAATGTGCAGCAGAATCTGTGGAATCCAGAAAATACTTTCTCTAAGATGATAGCTGGTTAAGAATGTAAGAGAGTTATTACAGGCAGAGAGAGCCTTAGGGTGAGGCCTCAGAATGTCTATCCAATCAAAGGTGAATAGAGATATAGAATGGTTGTGTCTTTTTATTGTCCTTTGTTTGTCTTCATTGATTGGGCAAGGAAATATGAGAGTAGCAGAAGGCTAATAATGTTAGACAGGCAACCATCTGATATACTCTGTGCAACTTTGCAAATGGGCCATGAATTTCCAAGCTGATCTCATCCAGATTTTTTTACTGTTCTCAATTAATTTTGTTTTTATAATTCTAATGTCTGAAATAATTGCTATAGCATAAATACAGATATGGAAGCTGGCAACCTCATGACTCTATCTAATAGTCTAGGAAGAAATGTTTGGCGTTATTGCTGATATATAAGTTGAATTTTGACTCATTTTCTCATTTTACCTTGTCCCATTTCCTTCAGTTCAGTTCAGTTCAGTTGCTCAGTCATGTTTGACTCTTTGCAACCCCATGAACTGCAACATGCCAGGCTTCCCTGTCCATCACCAACTCCCAGAGCTTACTCAAACTCATGTCCATCGAGTCAGTGATGCCATCCAACCATCTCATCCTCTGTTGTCCCCTTCTTCTCCAGCCTTCAATCTTTCCCAGCATCAGGGTCTTTTCAAATGAGTCAGTTCTTCTCATCAGGTTGTCAAAGTATTGGAGTTTCAGCTTCAGCATCAGTCCTTCCAATGAATATTCAGGACTGATTTCCTTAAGGATAGACATGCTGGATCTCCTTGCCGTCCAAGGGACTCTCAAAAGTCTTCTCCAACACCACAGTTCAAAAGCATCAATTCTTCGATGCTCAGCTTTCTTTATAGTCCATCTCTCACATCCATTCATGACTACTGGAAAAACCACAGCTTTGACTAGACGGACCTTTGTTGGCAAATTAATGTCTCTGCTTTTTAATATGCTGTGTAAGTTGGTCATAACTTTTCTTCCAAGGAGCAACCCATTTCCTTAAGGCTGGACAAATTGATTTAAAGTCTGTGGCCTGCAGGACTCTTTTGTTAATTTTAATAAGTTGAAAAAAGAGCTGTTAAGCAGCACTGTAAATGTTTGAGATTGGTTATAAGACATAATTTGTTTTTGGTATAACCTTTTGACCTTTTTTCTAGTTCACCAGACTTCTTAAAGTGAGTTTATTTCAAGGGCTAATAATTTGCTTAGCTAACAGATTCCTGTGTATCCTATGATATCTCCTGGCACTAAACAACCTCTTTATACACTAAAGAAATAATTTGATAAAGACTTATATAATATTATCACTTCACCCTCCCTGCCTTTTTTTCCCCCAGTTATAAAGTAAGCTGGATTATTTTCCCTTCACTAGATTGGCTGTAAAACAACATCTGTGTCTCTCGAGTTTATCATTTTTGCTTCCTTTATACCAGTTGGGTATCCTTATAAATTTAAAATGGGTTTCCATCTGCTAAAATCTTTTAACATGTTTATTTTTATTCTTTACCCTGAATTCCAATCCATAATGCAGAGTTGTTTTTTGTTGTTATTGTTATTTTAACAAACCTGGATATACAGTATGAGAAAGCATACTGTATGTAGTTAAGCATTTGCTTAGCTGTATTGCAAAAGATGAGCATTTTTGTCATGTGCCATGACCTTTCCTGAGGAGAGTAGAGGAGACTTTTTTCTCCATCTGGGTCTGCATTTCCACTATCATAATACATTGAGGCAAATTTATTCTTTACTTCTATATTTTAAAATTTAACAGGCAGAAGTATTATTTGACTATTGACTGTTAAGCAGTCACTTGAATCTGAGATACTGATGTAGGAATGCCATTATCTTATTCTAACATATTCTCCTATGTCCTTCTCTTCATCCTTTAAGTATGATTTTTTTATTCTGGCATTATCATGGGGAGAATCAGTTACTTAGTACAATGCTGTCTTCTATAAATGGCAAGCACTAAACCAGAAACATTATCTCAAATTCATATCTACATAGACAAGAAAATTATAAAGGGCAAATTCAACCAGGAAGCAGCCATTATCTCAGTGGGCATTTTATCCCATTCCCACCCAGGACAACTGTGTCGTATTGGAGCTTCAGCTCTAGCATCAGTCCTTCTAACGAGTATTCAGGACTGATTTCTTTTAGAATTGACTGGTCGTAAAGACAGAGCCTCAGGAATCTGAAATCTACCTTACTTAAGCCAGTGGATATTTAATCATTATAAATCAATTATGAATATTTTTCAGTATGAGATAAAAGTAGATCTTTCTCATTTTCTTTGTATAATAAGATATATAAGGAAGTTTGAAGGTTGTAATTATTAAATATTTGAATTAATATTAATTCACTCGAGGAAATCAAAGGACTATTTCTATAAACTGCTCATATTCTGTGTGTTCATGTGCTTACTAAGATGGATAGTAACCTTTCTGGCATTTTACATAAACCCAATAATTTTTCTTAAAGGATTTAGTATTTTTGTTTGTTGACTTTCTATCCTTTAAATATTCCATTTTCTTTCTATTACTTAGTACAGAATAATTTGTTCCATAGATTTAAGTGTAGTGATGGTTAGGATAGGCTTCCCAGGTGGCTCAGTGGTAAAGAATCTGCCTGCCAATGCAGGAGAAACAAGAGATATGGGTTCAGGCATGAAAGATCTCCTGGATGAGGAAATGGCAACCCATTCCAGTATTTTTGCCTGGAAAATCCCAAGGACAGAGGAGTCTGGCAGGATACAGTCCATGGCTTTGCAAAGAGCTGAGTATGACTGAGCAACTGAGGACACAAAAACCAATGGTTGGGTTGAGGAAGAGGTTAAGCCAGAAGAGCTTCAAAGCCAATCCCACCTCTACAGTGACTTTATGTATGACTGTGGAGAAATGAAATTGCAACTTTCCCACTGGTTGAGAAATGCTCTTCCATAGCATGTCAGGCTTCCCTGTCCTTCACTATTTCCCAGAGTTTGTTTAAACTCATGTCTATTGAGTCAGTGATGGTATCCAACCACCTTATCCTCTGTTTCCCCATGCTCCTTTTGCCCTCAATCTTTCCCAGCATCAGGGTCTTTTCCAGTAAGTCATCTCTTTGCATCAGGTTGCCAAAGTATTGGAGCTTAAGCTTCAGCATCTGTCCTTCCAATGAGTAATCAGGGTTGATTTCCTTTAGAATTGACTGGTTTGATCTCCTTGCTGTCCAAGAGATTCTCAAAAGTCTTCTCCAGCACCACAATTAAAAAACATCAATTCTCTGATGCTCAGCCTATTTTATGGTCCAACTCTCACATCTGTACATGACTACTGGAAAAACTATAGCTTTGACTATATGGACCTTTGTTGGCAAAGTGATGTCTCTGCTTTTGAATACACTGTCTAGGTTTGTCACAGCTATCCTTCCAAGGGGCAAATGTCTTTTAATTTCATGGCTTCAGTCACTTTTGGCAGTGATTTTGGAGCCCAAGAATATAAAGTCTGTCACTGTTTCCATTTTTTCCCTATCTATTTGCCATGGAGTGATGGGACCAGATGAGATGATTTTGTTTTTTTGAATGTTCAATTTTAAGCCAGCTTTTTCACTCTCTTCTTTCACCTTCATCAAGAGGCTCTTTAATTCCTCTTCAGTCACTGCCTTTAGGATGGTGTCATCTGCATATCTCAGGTTCTTCATATTTCTCCCTGCAGTCTTGATTCCAGCTTGAGCTTCATCCAGCCCAGAATTTTATGTGAGGTACTCACATATATGTTAAGCAAGCAGGGTGACAATATATAATCTTGATGTACTCCTTCCCAAGTTTGAACTAGTTCATTGTTACACCTCTTGTTCTTACTATTGCTTCTTGACCTGCATACAGATTTCTCAGGAGGCAGATAAGGTGGTCTGATATTCCCATCTCTTTAAGAATTTTTCACAGTTTGTTGTGACCAGACAATCAAAGGCTTTGGCATAGTCAATGAAGCAGAAGTAGATATTTTTCTAGAATTCTTGCTTTTTCTATGATCCAACGGATGTTGGCAATTTGATCTCTGGTTCCTCTGCCTTTTCTAATCTTTCTTCTACATCTGGAGGTCCTCAGGTTATGTACTGTTAAAGACTAACTTAGAGGATTTTGAGCATGACCTTGCTAGCATGTGAAATGAGTGCAATTGTGCATTAGTTTGAACATTCTTTGGTATTGTCTTTCTTTGGGATTGGAATGAAAACTGACCTTTTCCAGTCCTGTGGCCACTGCTGAGTTTCCCAAATTTACTGGCATATTGAGTGCAGCACTTTCATAGTATCATCTTTTAGGATTTTCAATAGTTCAGCTGGAATTCCATCACCTCCACTAGCCTTATTTGTCTTGATGTTTCCTAAGGCCCAATTGACTTCACACTCCAGGATGTCTGGCTCTAGGTGAGTGATCACACCATCATCTGGATCATTAAGATTTTTTTTTCTAGTTCTGTGTATTCTTGCCACCTCTTCTTAATATTTTTTGCTTCTGTTAGGTCCATACTATTTCTCTTATTTATTGTGTCCATCTTTCCATGAAATGTTCCCTTGGTATCTCTAATCTTGAAGAGATCTCTTCTCTCCCATTCTATTATTTCCTGCTGTTTCTTTGCATTGTTGCTCTCCTGGGGGGCAAAAACAAGAAAAAGGAAAAAGGAGCAGTGACCCTACATGAGATTGAACCAGACCTGCCTGTGAGTGTTTGGGAGTCTCCAGTGGAGGTGTGGGTCAGCAGTGGCCTACCACAAATTTAGGGGCACTGATATCAGCAGTCTGTTAGGTGTGGTGTGCTGGCATAAGTCCTTTTGGAGGAGGTCACCGTTACTGCCAATACCCCTACCATATTTTGCCATTAGGCCAAACTATAAGATGAGAACACAGGCCCATCCATCAGCACAAAATTGAATTAAAGATTTACTGAGCATGGCCCTGCCCACCAGAGCAAGCCCCAGTTTTCCCCACAGCCAGCCCCTCCAATCAGGATGCTTTCACAAACCTCTTACCCTCATCCATCAGAGGGAAGAGAGAATTAAAACCACAATCACAGAAAAATAACCAAAATTATCTCATGGAACGCAGCTTGTGTAACTTAATTAAACTATGAGCCATGCTGTATAGGACCACCCAAGACAGGCAGGTCATGGTGGAGTGTTCTGACAATACATGGTCCACTGGAGAAGGGAATGGCAAACAACTTCAGTATTCTCACCTTGAGAACCCCATGAACTGTATGAAAAGGCAAAAAGGTATGACATACAATAGTTATTCAATATATATTAAGTAAGTTAATTATCATCATTTCCCAGGGCTTCTCAAATACCTTTTAAGTTAAAACAAAACAAAACAAAGCTTAAATTCTTGTATATAGAAATAGTTTTGAGTGCCAAAACAGAATTTATATTTTGTCTTGTTTTCAGGAGGTTGTGCCTCTCTCCTCTGGCCCACTATTCATTTAATTCATATGTAATTGAGGAAGTGATCTTGACCTATTATTGTCAATCTAACAGTGACTAGAAGCACATAATTTTAGTTTAGTTCTAAATTATTGTTCCTTGTAGTCCTTTATTTAATTTATATTTGAGTTTCTAAATAACTTAATTCTCACCACTTTTATCCAGTATCACTTCTATGACTTTTTTTTTTTTGATCGATCCTCACTGATATTAGGGCAATGAATTAACATTCATAATCTTAGGGCTATACCCTTTTAGGTGCTAAGAATTAGCTCAGAATTCATTGTATTTTCCTGTACCTTAGGTTTAAACTACATGATAGAAAAGATCTTCATTTATTTTGTTCACTGACATAGTTCAAGCTCCTAGTCTAGTACCTGGTCATAATAACCACTGAAAAAATATTTATTAAATGAGTATTAAATAAATAGAATTACATAAATATTGAGACAATTTGACAATACCTAAAGCCCATACAATTTTAAAATTCTGAAGGTTTTTGTGCTGTTTGAACTCCCACTGATTTCTATATTTCTAAGTTTAACAGCTCATATGTGGAACTGTTATTTGGCTTGTCTATCATGTTAACATCATTATTTGTTTCTACTGTCAGACTGATCTTTTGATCATTGATTTACCTTCCAAATTCAGGTTCCTTACATCCTATTTCTTGGTTAATGATGATGTTCCTGATTTGTTGTTGTTGTTTTTTTTTAATAGGTCTAACACTTTGCAATTGAGCTTAACTTAGGATCCATTGTTTAATTCAAGTTATCCTAAATCAGTCCAGTGATTTAAGTCTCTGAGTTCCAGAGCTGGTCAACCGTTGGTGAAGTATAATTAGCTAACTTTTACAATTTTCTTGTCTTCTTAGAAATGCATCTTTTTTAACTCATTCTTTCATATCTTGTAGATGTTTGAATCTACCTCTTTCATCTTCAACTTTTTCCCTAATTCCACAGTACTTGAAATTGAATACTTTGATTATATCATTCAGTATCTACTTGAGGCAGGAAACATTGTTTTATACTGATCACATTGTCACTATCTCCTCCTGGATTGTAATTTCCCATGATAATTTCTTGTCTGACTTTCTATGTGTTTTATTTAAAACAACAACAACAACAACAAAAACCAAATTATTCCACCAGACTAAGAAAAGTGTGGGAAAGTTCAGATCTAAATATGTTGTTAAAAATAATAAAGAATATGATGATTAAGAGAGGGCTCTTAGCTTAAATTAGAGCAAGAAACTAAACCATGAATCAGTGAGAAGTTTACAAAAAATAACCAGAGAAAAAGATAGCCAATAAAAGCCATACTCATTATTATGTCTTAAAAGGATCCCAAATTTAATTGAATCTGACCATGAAACAATTCTGTATCAGGGCATTATCAAAAACAGTAGAACAATCAGTCAGCCATTAGTGGACATTAACACCTGAGTATGATGCCAATAATAGACACAAAACTTTAAGAAGAGGTGGGGACAGGGGCAAAGAGAGTCCTGCTAAACCCGTTGTCATACTTAGATGACTAAACAGATTCCCAGAGTTTTCCCTCTGAGGTGAATCATTAGAGATTACACACTGATGTGGAATAGTGGATCACTAGTTACTATTGGTATAGGTTATATAATTGCCCAAATTAGAAATTAAAAAAAAAAAAAACAAAAATTCAAAGAAACAGGAAAGTGTGATACATACAGAGGAAGAATCTTGGTCAATAGAAAATACCCTTGAAAATGTGCAAATTAGACAACAATTTCGAAGCAAATGTTAAAAATATGTTGGAAAAATGAAGGAAAACATGCTTAAAGAATTAAAGAAGGATATGATCCCCATGTCTTATCAAATAAAAACTATTAAATAGAGAAAGAAATGTAAAAATAAGAAAGTTCTGAAATTTGAGAAGCAATAACAACAGCAATAATGAAAAAAACATGAAGCATATTAAAAATGAAATGTTAATTTGCAGACAAATGTAAATATCTATAATAACATTAAATGTAAAAATCCAACCAAAGATTATGAACTGTACGTCAAACACCCAAGTCTTAACTGTTTATAGCAGACACACTAAGATTCAGAGATACAAATAAATTGAAAGAAAACAAATGGAGAAAATTTTTCAAATAATAAACCTAAGAAAGTTGGAGAGGCTATACTCCAAAGTCAGACAAAATAGATTTTATATATATTCTAGAGATAATGAGGGACTTATAATGAAAGTTGTCAATCCATAAGAGATATATAATGATTGCAAACTTATACAAAGCTAACAACAGAGCCTCAAAACACTTGAAACAATAATTGACAAAACTGAAATTACAAAAAGATAATTCAATAATACTAGTTGGACATTTCAATATTACATTTTTAGAAGTGGATAGAACAACTAAGCAGAAGATTAACAAGAGAATGGACATCTGGGGAACACTCTTCACCAAAACAGCAGAATACAAATTTTTCTCAAGGGCATATCTTCTCCAGAACAGAATATATGCTAGGTTACACAACAAGCCTTAATGGGTTTAAAATTATTTCAATTATATAGCATATGTCCTCTGACCATAATGGGATGAATTAGAGTTCAATAACAGAAAAAATTTGGGGAAATTCACATATATGTAATGCTCAAGTCCATCGAATCGGTCACGCCATCCAATCATCTCATCCTCTGTCATCCCCTTTTCCTCCTGCCTTCAATCTTTCCTAGCATCAGGGTCTTTCCTAATGAGTCAGTTCTTCACATCAGGTGGCCATCGTATTGGAGCTTCAGCATCAGTCTTTCCAAAGAATATGCAGAACTGATTTTCTTTAGGATTGATGCGTTTGATCTCCTTGCAGTCCAAGGGACTCTCAAGAGTCTTTTCCAACACAACAATTCAAAAGCATCAATTCTTTGGTGCTCAGCTTTCTATTATGGTCCAACTCTCTCATGCATGACTACTGGAAAAACCATAGCTTTGATTATGGGAACCTTTGTCGGTAAAGTAATGTCTCTACTTTTCAATATGCTGTCTAGGTTTGTCATAGCTTATGTATCTCTTATGACTGCATCCCTGTATCTCTTATGAGAGACTGTATTGCTTATGACTAGATATAAAAATTCCTTAATGCAACACTAGCATATCAACTCTAGCAACAAATAAAAGAGACTATACATTATTATCAAATGAGATTTATCCACGAAAGCAAGACTGGATCAACATGAAACTTAGTCAGTGTTATACAAATTATCAACAAACAAAAAGACAAAAATTTCATGATTTTACTAACACCCTTTGGATGATAAAAACAATTAACAAACTAGGTAAAGAAGGAAACTCTCAAACTAATAAGGACATGTACAAAAACTCCACAGCTAATATCATAATTAATAAAAACTGAACACTTTTCACCCCAAGTAAGGGAAAAACTAGGATGTCCACTCTCTCCAGTTCTATTCAGTATTGTATTAATGGTTCTCTTCAAGCCTGTTAGGCAACAAAATGAAATAACATATGTGCAGATATCCTTGAAAAGGATGAAGTAAAACTATCTCTTTATATATTACATAATTTTATAGATAGAAATATTTAAGGAATCCACTTAAAATTCTAGGACTAGTAAACATGTTCAGCCCAATTGCAGAGTTTAGGATCAATAACAAAAGTTAATTGTATATAATTGCAATGCATGACTCAAAAATAAAAGTAAGAAAACAATTGCATTTACAATAGCAATGATTTAACTTTATATTATGTGAAAAAAGTGTAAAACATATTAAAAAAAACTATAATTAAAGATGGAAATTGAGAGTTCAATAAATGGAAACATATTCCATGGTAATGGATTTGAAGAGTCAATATTGAAAAGATTGCAAATACATCCAAAATTGAGAAAAGATTTAATGCAATCCCTGTTAAATCCCAGATGTTTTTTTTTCCACAATTTGATAATCTGTTCATAAACTTCAAACAACAATTCAATGTATTCAGCATAGTAAAATAATCTTAAAAAATAAGAAGTGTTGGAGATTTTCACTTCCCAATTTCAAAACTTACTACAGTCTACACAGTTATCCAAATGGTCTGATACTCACACAAGAATCAGCACATAGATTGATAACACTGAATTGAAGTCCAGAAATAAATAGTTACATTTACTATTCAATAATTGTCAGTAAAGATGCCAAGACAATTCATTGTATGAGGGACTATGAGGCGGGAATAATATTTTTAACAAATGATGCTGGCCCAACTAGCTATAAACATGCAAATAATGAAGTTGGACTTCTTAAGCACCATATAAAAATTAATCCAAAATGAATCATAGATATAAAGTAATGGCTCAGAGTATACAACTCTAAGGAGAAAACATTGGTATAAATTTTCATGACCTTAAATGGCAATTTTTTTTCAGACACGACACCAAAAACACAAGCAACAGAAGAAAAGATAAATTCTTCAAAATTAAAAACTTTTAATCTAGGACACTGTCAAAAAGTGAAAGGACAATCTAGATAGTGAAAGAAAATATTGGCAAATCATATATCCATTAAATAATACAAAAATATATAATTCCAGCATTAAAAAGACAAACAATCCAATTTAAAAATGGGTGAAGTATTTGAATATACATTTCCCAAAAGAAGATATATAAACAGCCAATAAGGACATAAAAACTTGTTCAATATCATTACTCTTTAAGGAAGTGCAAATCAAAACTGCCGAGGTACTACTTCACCCCCACTGGAAAGGTTATTATTAAAAATGGATGAAAACAAAGAAATTAGTATTAACAAGAGAAATTGGAAAACTTATATACAACTCATAGGAATGTAAAATGGTATAAATGCTATGGAAAACAATTTTATCATTTCTTAACATATTAAACATAGATTTGCCTTATGACCTAGCAATTCCACTTCCACTTTCATAAGAAAAATGAAGCCATATGTTCACACAAAATTTTATACTTGAATGTTCATAGCAGCAGTAATCTTTTTTTAACTAATTAATTTATTTTTATTGGAGTATAGTTGCTTTACAATATTGTGTTTCTGTTGTACTAGGACTTGAATCAGCTATATGTATATATATATTCCCTCCCTTGTAGAACTTCCTGCCCAAATCCCACCCATCTAGGTCACCACAGAGGACTGAGCTAGCAGCAATATTTTTAATAGCCAAAAGTGCAAATAACCTAAATATTCATTAACTGATGAACAGATAAACAAAAAGTGATATATTAATTAAACTGAATAATACTAGTCAATAAAAAGAAATGGCGTATTGATAAATATGAATAAACTTTGAAAACATATAAATGAAAGAAGTCAGTCACAGACTGCATACTATGCTATTCTATCTGTATACAATGAAATGTCCATAATTGTCAAATCTATAGAGACAGAAAGCATCTTAGCAGTTTAGGAGAATGGGAATTGGGGAGAAATGAGGAGTAACTAATATGGGTACAGTTTCTTTTTTAGATGATGAAGGTGTTCCAAAATTAGATTGTCCTCATACTAGCAAAACCCTTTCTATGAATCTGCTAAAAAAAACATTAAACAGTAAAATTTAAGTGAATGAATTATATGGTAGGAGTAATGCTTCTCAATAAAGCCATCAAAATCTTTGGATTGAGGGAAGGGTTGCACAGCTCTGTAAATTTACTAAGTACTGAATTATACACTTAGAATAATGATTATGGTATGTTAAAAAAACTCAAAATAATCTCTTTAAAAGCCACATGCACTACTAATGACAGTTAATTTTGTTTTACAGACATTATTGTGCTGAGAAACAGTAGATGAAGAAACTAAAAGGCAGAGATTCTGACTGTAACTGCAGAGAGTATCTATCCTGGAAGTGAAATAAAATCCTGGCTAGCTATTGCACAATAATCACTATAATCACCAACATTTACAGATGCTTTTGAATAGTTGGCATTTTTCTTCCTGCTCTGACCCTATTTTCTCCATTTTTTGTTGCCATACTGCTATAATTATGTAGGTTATCCTGAAAGACACCTTTCACCATGTCTTATCAGTACTGAATGTCTTTGCTATAGAGGTACGAAGTTGGCTTCAGTTTCGCAACTTCACTTTAGCTTGTGTCAAAGGTTTATGTTTGCTCTAGGTATGTTTTCTGTTCTAAGTATTTAAGTAATAATAATAATAGTGAACATAAATAATAGCTAATTATAGGTTGTTGCAAGTTAATTGCAGTTTTTGCATGCTCTTTGATATTGGAATACATTCTTAAATGAATGTAGTTATGTTATACATCATTTTAACGCACATTTCTCACTTTATGTTTCCTTTTGCTAATGACTTATTACTTGCTGTTTGTTTTATACATATTTTAGACTAGGGATATTGTATTGAGTTCAGTTCAGTCACTCAGTCATGCCCGACTCTTTGCAACCCTATGAATCACAGCACGCCAGGCCTCCCTGTCCATCACCGACTCCCAGAGTTCACTTAAACTCATGTCCATCAAGTCAGTGATGCCATCCAGCCATCTCATTCTCTGTCATCCCCTTCTCCTCCTGCCCCCAATCCCTCCCAGCATCAGAGACTTTTCCAGTGAGTCAACTCGTCCCATGAGGTGGCCAAAGTATTAGAGTTTCAGCTTTAGCATCAGTCCTTCCAATGAACACCCAGGATTGATCTCCTTTAGTATGGAATGGTTGGATCTCCTTGCAGTCCAAGGGACTCTCAAGAGTCTTCTCCAGCACCACAGTTCAAAAGCATCAATTCTTTGGCAATCAGCTTTCTTCACAGTCCAACTCTCACATCCATACATGACCACTGGAAAAATCATAGCCTTGACTAGAGGGACCTTGGTTGGCAAAGTAATGTCTCTGCTTTTTAATATGCTATCTAGGTTGGTCATAACTTTCCTTCCAAGGAGTAAGCGTCTTTTAATTTCATGGCTGCAATCTCGGGATATTGTGTTAAAGCAAATTTGAAAGATTTTTTTATTCAAGTTAAAAATGTGTTGTAAAGTAGTATAGATAGGTTGCAACATCAACAGCACAGTTGGCCCAGGAACGGTTAATAAATTTACAGTGCAGTGTGGTTCAAAAGGTTTTGCAGAGGAGACAAAATTCTTGAAGATGAGGAGCACAGGCTGTGCTCCTATCAGAAGTTGACAGTGACCAATGAAGAGCAATTATTGAAGCTGACCCTCTTACAAATACATGAAAAGTGTACATGTCCAATGTACACTTGCATTGTACATGCTGATCCTCTTACAACTACATGTCCAATGACAACCACACTGTGGTGGTCACTCTGCATTTGAAGAAAATTGGAAAGGTGAAAAAGCTCGGTAAGTAGGTGTCTCATGAGCTGACTGAAAATCAAAAACTCATCTTCTTGAAGTATTGCCTGTTTTTATTCTACACAACAACAATGAAACACTTCTTGATCAGATTGTGGTGTTTGATGAAAAGTGGATTGTATATGATAACCGGCAATGGCCAGATCAGTGGTTGGGCTGAGAAGAAGTGCCAAAGCACTTCTCCAGTCAAACTTGCACCAAAATTCATGGTCACTGTGGTGGTCCGTTGCTGGTCTGATCACTACAGCTTTCTGAATCCCAGTGAAGCAAAACCATTACATCTGAGAGGTGTGCTCAGCAAATCAATGAGATGTACCAAAATCTACAATGTCTGCAGCAGGCATTGGTCAACAGAAAGGGCCCAGTTCTTCACAACAATGCCCCATCACACATTGCACAAACAATGCTTCTAAATTTGAATGAATTGGACTACAATGTTTGCTTCATCTGCCATAGTCATCTGACATCTTGCCTACTGACTACCATGTCTTCCAGAATCTTGACAACTTTTTGCAGGGGAAATGCTTCCACAACTGGCAGGAGTCAGAAAATGCTTTCCAAGAGTTCATAGAATCCTGAAGTATGGATTTTCATGCTACTGGAATAACCAACTTATTTCTTGTTGGCAAAAATGTGTTTATTGTAATGGTTCCTATTTTGATTAATAAAGATGTGATTGAGCCTAGTTAAAATTAATTAAAATTCATGGTCTGAAACCACAATTATGCTTGCACCAACCTATTATTTATTGAATGTTTGCATGTTATAGGCACTTACTATGTATACATAAGAAGTATTCCTATACAGGTGTTAGTCTTCTTAGAATATACAATAAAAGAGTAGTATTATCTTTATATGAAGAAATTAAAGATATTCTATACTTGCAATTTGTGATTAATCTGAAAATATAAACCCCATTCTTTTCACGTTTTGACCGTGCTACCTATCTCCATCCCATTGTGCATCCTGCCAAGTAAACAAATTTCACCTATGACTGTAGTTCAGTTGCTATTTGAACTTTGATATTTGTCACCAGAATTATGCAAAATTATCTTTGGTTGATGTGTGTGTGTGTGTGTGTGTTTAAAGGTGGGGTCACCATGTTTTGTTACATTATTTTATCTCATAATTGAATGGTAAAGACAAAAAATGAAGGCTCACACTTTTATGCCTTAACCTATTAGAGTTCAAAACTTTTCCATCATTTTCTCCTTATTTCCTATTGACTTATCTGAATATTCATGTTTTAACTTTGAATTTTCACTCAGTGAAATCTGAAGTTTCCTGTGTATCTGTTCTGAAATCATCCTCTGCTCAGCAGTTCAACCCTTCTAGTGCCCTGTCTATATATTTTTTCCAATGTGACTGCTTGCAGTTTTTCACTAATAGCCTTGAACCCTACTCTGTCCATATTCTGGCTGCTAGCCATCAAAAACATAGCTGGGGTGGGGGAGGGGATTGAGCTGCCATGTTAAATCGTCTCCTTCCCTCCCTCTGGGAAAGGACCTTAACCTCAAGCACTTTCAGTCAATCACAGTCCAAGAGAGAACCTTGAAAATGTTCTGCAACACTGATTGGTTCCATAAAATATGCTGGCTGGATGCAGAAGTTGAGTTTCTTTTAGCTTATTTCATAATAAAGGGCAATGCATGGGCTGTATTCTTAGTAATTCAAATCTGACACAAATAATACAGCAAATAATTACAGTGACCTTTAACTCACCTCGAATTTAAACAAAGGTTAAGCTGCCCTTTACTAAAGTAAATATTTTCTGTAGTCAAATAAATGCAGACACCTTTAGAGAGGAGAATACATTGCCAAACTAAACGAATCTGAAAATGGTTACAACAGAATAATTTCAAAACATAAAGAATGCAGTACTCTTCAGCATAAACAACCTCTAGACATGCTGGCATCTGCCATTATTAATTTACCTTACAATATTTCCAATGGGTTTTCCCATATGTTTGCTGGGAACTGTTGCTTGAATTTTCTGTCCAGAAGGGCAGATATCAAAGAGAAATATTAAAAGTAAGAGAATTTAGCTCTTCTCTCCATACCCTGATTTAGTAAACAATTTATATTTTATTCCATAAAGCTGAACAAAGCCTTAAATGTTTAAGTTGTTACCATGCAGACCTCAGTCTTAAAAAATAAACCCAGAAGACAATGCTAACTGTGCAAAGGAAGCAGCTGATAAGTTCATGCAGTTCTTATACCAAGGTTTAGCTGTTGGTCAGATAAGGGCCAGGTGTGTTTTTGCACATTTTAATTTGTTTAGTCTATGTCTATTTCAAATTGCACTTAAAGAAAGAACGAAACTTGGGGGTGGACCATGTTATGTATACATCGTCTTTAATTTTTAAAGTTTATTTTAAAAAAAATAATTACTCTATTTCTAGGGTCCAAATGCTAATGATATGTTGACTGTGAAAAGCAAGTTATCAGCTTGTTACTGCAACTGGTATTACCTCCAAATTTTCCCTTCATTAAAATAAGGTCACCTGATTTAATTAGAAGTAGTCAGCATGCTTATAATATTTTTGGTCACAATTTAAATTGCATGTCCCAAATAGGGATTATATTTACATTTAACAGGACAATAATTGTATGGTAAAAGGAAAACCAAGTTTATTTCTTTTTGTTTCTTTCACTGCAGTTTTGCTTACTCTGTTATTAAGTAAAGACCCAAGATGTTCTTCAGTTCAGTTCAGTTTAGTTCAGTCGCTCAGTCGTGTCCAACTCTTTGCGACCCCATGAATCACAGCATGCCAGGCCTCCCTGTCCATCACCAACTCCTGCAGTTCACTCAAACTCATGTCCATCGAGTCGGTAATGCCATCCAGCCATCTCATTCTCTGTCGTCCCCTTCTCCTCCTGCCCCCAATCCCTCCCAGCATCAGAGACTTCCAGTGAGTCAACTCATCGCATGAGGTGGCCAAAGTATTGGAGTTTCAGCTTTAGCATCAGTCCTTCCAATGAACACCCAGGATTTGATCTCCTTTAGAATGGACTAGTTGGATCTCCTTGCAGTCCAAGGGACTCTCAAGAGTATTCTCAAGCACCACAGTTCAAAAGCATCAATTCTTCGGCGATCAGCCTTCTTCACAGTCCAACTCTCACATCCATACATGACCACGGATAAAACCATAGCCTTGACTAGATGGACCTTTGTTGGCAAAGTAATGTCTCTGCTTTTTAATATCCTATCTAGGTTGGTCATAACTTTCCTTCCAAGGAGTAAGCATCTTTTAATTTCATAGCTGCAATCAGCATCTGCAGTGATTTTTCAGCCCCAGAAAATAAAGTCTGACACTGCTTCCACTGTTTCACCATCTATTTCCCATGAAGTGATGGGACCAGATGCCATGATCTTTGTTTTCTGAATGTTGAGCTTCAAGCCAACCTTTTCACTCTCTTCTTTCACTTTCATCAAGAGGCCTTTGAGTTCCTCTTCACTTTCTGCCATAAGGGTGTTGTCATCTGCATATCTGAGGTTATTGATATTTCTCTCGGCAATTTTGATTTCAGCCTGTGCTTCTTCCAGCCCAGCGTTCCTCATGATGTACTCTGCGTAGAAGTTAAATAAGCAGGGTGACAATATACAGCCTTGATGTACTATTTTTCCTATTTGGAACCAGTCTGTTTTTCCATGTCCAGTTCTAACTGTTGCTTCCTGACCTGCATTAGAGACATAAATTAATGGGTTTATTTTTAACCAATGAAAAAAATGCAAATCCATAAAAGCATCCTACAGGTCTCTCCTAACTCTGACTTAGCATCTTTTTTTTTCCCCCCTCTTCCTCTTCCCCCTTTTGAAGTTATTGGAGCAATAGCACTGGTATTTCTACTTATTCAGCAAGAGGGTGAAAATCAAGGAACTGAGGCTGATCTATTAATAGCCATGGAGAGTAGGTGTCTCAAATATTGTGATCCTCTTGGGTTCTTGCTCTATATAGAAATGTCTGACATTGACATTGATAACAGTAAATGATTTTGTAAAGGGAGTGAAAATGAATTCTTAGTAAAAGTGAAAGAGCTATCAAAAAATACTGGATACCTAGTTTTGTTTGAATTCTTTCACATCTCCACTGTTTTATTTTTTTTATTTTTTTTGAACAGAGGAAAATTTATGCGTCGAACCTGGACTGGTCACTTATGATAATATACATGCTACAATTCCATTCTCTCCAATCATTCCACCTTCACCCTCTCCCACAGAGTCCCAAAGACTGTTCTAAATGCCTATGTCTCTTTTGCAGTCTCTTATACAGGGTTCAGGTTACCATTTTTCTAAATTCCATATATATGCGTTAATATACAGTATTGATGTTCTTCTTTCTGGCTTACTTCACTCTGTATAATTGGCTCCAATTTCATCCACCTCATTAAAACTGATTCAAATGCATTCTTTTTGATGGCTGAGAAATACTCCATTGTGTATATGTACCAAAGCTTTCTTATCCATTCATCTGCAGATGGACATCTAGGTTGCTTCCATGTCCTGGCTATTATAAACAGTGCTGCAATGAACATTGGAGTACATGTGTCTCTTTCAATTCTGGTTTCCTCGGTGTGTATGCCCAGGAGTGCGATCGCTGGATCATATGGCAGTTCTATTTCCAGTTTTCTGAGGAATCTCCACACTGTTCTCCATAGTGGCTGTACTAGTTTGCATTCCCACCAACAGTGTAAGAGGGTTCCCTTCTCTCCACACCCTCTCCAGCACTTATTGCATGTAGACTTTTGGATAGCAGCCATTCTGACTGGTGTGAAATGGTATCTCATTGTGGTTTTGATTTGCATTTCTCTGATGATGAGGGATGTTGAGCATTTTTTCATGTGTTTATTAGCCATCTTTATGTCTTCTTTGGAGAAATGTCTGTTTAGTTCTTTGGCCCATTTTTTGATTGGGTCACTTAGTTTTCTGGAATTAAGCTGCAGGAGCTGCTTGTATAATTTGGAGATTAATCCTTTATCAGTTGCTTCATTTGCTATTATTGTCTCCCATTCTGAAGGTTGTCTTCTCACCTTGCTTAGAGTTTCCTTTGCTGTGCAGAAGCTTTTGATTTTAATTAGGTCCCATTTGTTTATTTTTGCTTTTATTTCCAATATTCTGGGAGGTGGGTCTTGGAGGATCCTGCTGTGATTTATGTCGGAGAGTGTTTTGCCTACGTTCTCCTCTAGGAGTTTTATAGTTTCTGGTCTTACATTTAGATCTTTAATCCATTTTGAGTTTATTTTGGTGTATGGTGTTAGGAAGTGTTCTAGTTTCATTCTTTTACAAGTGGCTGACCAGTTTTCCCAGCACCACTTGTTAAAGAGACTGTCTTTTCTCCATTTTATATTCTTGCCTCCTTTGTCGAAGATAAGGTGTCCATAGGAGCATGGGTTTATCTCTGGGCTTTCTATTTTGTTCCATTGATCTATATTTCTGTCTTTATGCCAGTACCATACTGTCTTGATGACTGTGGCTTTGTAATAGAGCCTGAAGTCCGGCAGGTTAATTCCCCCAGTTCCATTCTTCTTCCTCAAGATTGCTTTGGCTATTCGAGGTTTTTTGTATTTCCATACAAATTGTGAGATTATTTGTTCTAGTTCTGTGAAAAATATTGTTGGTAGCTTGATAGGGATTGCATTGAATGTATAAATTACTTTGGGTAGTATACTCATTTTTACAATATTTATTCTTCCAATCCACGAACACGGTATATTTCTCCATCTATTCATGTCCACTGTTTTATTATTCAACACTTGATGAGAAATCTTGTTCCTCTATAATTTAAGAGTTTTACATTTTCTTGCAATTCCTAATTTCTTGATTCTTCTTCTCTTGATCTTTCCCTTTGAGATAGGAAAAATTACCCATTCTCCCCCCAACCCCAATATTCCTGACAACTTTGCTCCTCCTCTTTGGAAATTTTCTATTTGGAAACTTACAGAACAAAGTTCTGTAGTGCACTAATGGACAGCTAGAGACAATGTATAAGGGGGGAACACAAATTTGAATCAAGAGATGCAAAAATTAATAACTTAAATACGTACTATCATTCATTAAAGCATGGTGTTTCTGATAAGTTTTGAGTTTGAAGGAAGATACTCCCATTAAGTTTAGACCTCTGACCCTGAAAAAAATTAATATTTATCAGTTCCTAGAAGGTTCTGTCTCTTTGTGTTCAAAAACACCTACCTATGAGATGTTGTCCCACTTATTAAGAACAAAGTACATAACCAAATGTTAAAGTATTAACCTCCTTGGTTTCTCAAAAATGGAGATAATAGAATTAAATTGACTTTTTATTCTTTTGAATGTTAGGGCCTGCCTAAACTTTGAATTTACTTATTAATCTGGTCTACTAATACTTGTCTGCTGTTCTCTTCTGATGTTTTTTTCCCTCTATTGATTTGAGTATGTATGTAAAGGGAATCTAATATATATAGATAATCACAGAAATATTTCTAGTACTTTTTTGCTAAATAGAATTTCCCTGTCTTAGAATATAGAGCTAAAATGCAATTGGGCATTTTAAAGCTATGAATACATTTGAGCACTAAATGTCATTGAGCACCAAGAAATCTTTTCTTCCTAAGACCATTTTCTTCCATAAGTAGCATCTATACTACAGAGTAAGAGTGGGAAGACTAGGTGTATTCAAATAGCAGAGTATCTGGAATCATTACTGTTTTGGAAAATCAGAGTTGTTTAGTTAAATTATAAGGTTCTTGAGAAACTAATGCCATGTTTCTCAAGGACGACTAAGGTCTATCAATTGGGCAAGTGAAAGGATTTGAAAAGTAATGGGATTCTCATGAAGTTGTATAGTCACTCAATCATGTTTGACTCTTTTGTGACCCTATGGGCTGTAGCCCACCAGGCTCCCCTGTCCGTGGGATTTCCCAGTCAAGAATACTGGAGTGGATTACTATTTCCTCCTCCAGGGAATCTTTCCAACCCAGAGATCAAACCGGTATCTTCTGCATTGTATACAGATTCTTTACCGCTAAGCCACCAAGGAAGCCCTCTCATGAAGTCAGGGACCTTTAAATGAAGTGAAAGAGAGCTTATTTCGCCATAAAGAAGGAATAGTTATAATCAGTAAGGGGAAAATGCCCAATAATTAAAAATGTAAGAAGAGAACAAAAGATAGTCAGTGGATCTGATCAAAATAGCAAGGAAATCCAACCAGAAAGGTAATTGTGAATTGACAGTTACAACAGGTCTAAGTTTCCAAGATATTGGAGAATATCAGAGAGTATGGCTGCCACATGTGCCAGGAACTTGAAGTCATAGGGGATAGGATATGGGAATCAGAATAGAAAATTCCAGTTTTGTTGGAACTATATGTATACTAGAGGGATGGTAGCTAGTTGGAATGAATAGAATACTTAAATGCGGGGCAGTAGTTGTGAGTCATATGGACACACATTGGAAATGAAAAAAGAAAGGATCAGAATGCTTTGTTTAATGCAGTGATATAAATATCAATGAAAATGAGACACTATCAATGATGTGAACACCTTAGAAAGAGACTGGTGGAAAAGGCTCTCTGGGCTAAAAATAAAATATTTTTGCATATCTTCAGAAGGCTACTTCCCCTTCCCAGATATACCTGAAATCTTCTAATCATCATTCCAAATGATATTAAGGGACTTTCTCTATATATTCATGCAGAGCCTTTTCTCATGCTTCAAAAAAGAATCATGTTCTACTTTCTGTTTCCTCTGTGCTTTGTATATATTTTTAACACTACTTAGCATCAGTCAGTCAGTCAGTTCAGTCACTCAGTCGTGTCCGACTCTTTGCGACCCCATGAATCACAGCACGCCAGTCCTCCCTGTCCATCACCAACTCCCAGAGTTCACTCAAACTCATGTCCATCAAGTCGATGATGCCATCCAGCCATCTCATTCTCTGTCGTCCCCGTCTCCTCCCACCCGCAATCCCTCCCAGCATCAGACTCTTTTCCTGTGAGTCAACTCATTGCATGATTTGACCAAAGTATTGGAGTTTCAGCTTTAGCATCAGTCCTTCCAATGAACACCCAGGATTGATCTCCTCTAGAATGGATTGGTTGGATCTCCTTGCAGTCCAAGGGACTCTCAAGATAGCATCTTATAATTATTTGAAAACCTGTTTGTTTTCTTTGCTAGATAGGAAGCCCATTAAAAGCAGGTTACTTTTAAAATTTTTTTATTCAATTTTGTAAGCTACCAAGTATCTAACACCATATTTGACAAATTACAGTGTTTACTATATCAGATGAATATATTAAATATAATAATAAATATGAATTTATATTTATATAAAAATTTATATGGGTATAAATAAATATCAAATGGAATTTAATTTTAAAATTGTCCTGATTTTAACTAAAGTTTTGACCCAAAGTTTACTGATATTTGGGATGGGTGAATCTGTCAGTAGGGGCAGGAGATGTTTCCTTTTTGGGGGCTTATCTGGAGAAGGAAATGGCAACCCACTCCAGTGTTCTTGCCTGGAGAATCCCAGGTATGGGGAAGCCTGGTTGGCTGCCGTCTATAGGGTTGCACAGAGTCGGACACGACTGAAGTGATGCAGCAGCACAGCATCTATGGACAAGAAGGAGGAAATAGTATGTTTTAACAAGGGCCCCTAAAAATCACTTGTGAATATTGTGTTTCCAGTATAGTTTGTGACTTCACTGCTAAGAGTTACTAGAGAGGAGGTGGCCAGACCATTTGTGTGAGAAGAAAAGTTCTTCTGTTGCTGGAAAATATGAAGACCCTTGCAGTATTTTTTTTTCTCTGACCTCACTTCTTTTTAAAGCTCCATTTCTCTTGATTATCTAACATAGTTTATCTCACACATGATGGAAATAAATTTTTATAAAATTTTTTTTCACTCTTTACTGTGGCTGCTATGAAACTCAATGAAGCGTTGTTATCTCATCTTACATAATTTATTTTATTGATTTTTTCTTAATTTTAAAATAAAATTAAGGACAAAATAACTTTATAGCCTTTGTTTCTTTATATTACCTCTCCCTAGAATTCTTATGATTTTAGTCCTTTTCCCTTCACCTCAATTACTTTATCATATTATTGCATGGTTTTTTTTTTAATAACTATCTCAAATACATCTGGGAACAAGGCAGGATATAAAGTAATTAATAAGTAAAATAAATCCAGGCACGTTAGCCCCACATACTACCTGCCTGCCAATACCACATAATACAAACCACATTGCACTGTTTAGAATGAATGAAAGCAAAGGTCTTGAGTTGGTGGCTAACAGGCAAAATCCTGCCTGCTGACATGTTTTGTTTGGCCCACACAGTGTGTTTAAAATACGAATTACTTGCCAACCTTTAAGAATCAGGAAATTTTACATGAAATCTCAGTTTTTCTTAAAGGGGCCTGTATTCCATGACACAATGCATGAGTGGTAACTGCTCCTTGTCTAGTCCGTCCAGGCCCTGATACTCTGTTTTACTTCTGCTATACTTCGCATGGTCTTGTTGTTTCCATTTATAGGACCTGCTAGACACTATAAAGACTTAGCTTGGGGTTCCTGCATAAATAAGATGAGCAATTTACTTAAATAAGTCAACATTATTCACTAGCATTTTTTTCTATTAATAAAATAATAGCAGACATTTTTATTATTCACTTTGCTTCTTTCTAAAATGAATGAACTCACTGATACTTTGCAGCTTAAACCAGAAAAGTAGCCTACTTGTCTATGATATTTCTATCCATATATTATAACTCTACCCATTAGGGGATTAATATTCAGGACACCTTAACCCTTCAAATCATAGTCCTGAATCTAGAAATAAGGCTTGACCTTGCAAAGCTATCAGAAACCACTGCCTTTTAGTCATGCATTGTAAATCTTTTGACCTCAATGAGGTCCTAGTGACACTTACTTATCATAATATCTTAACAAGCTTGACTGTCTTTTCTTCAGTCCAGAGAAGAGTACAAACATTCTTAAAGAGAAGCAAAGTTGTAAAAGGAAAAGTGACAAAACTGACATTGATGCTTAAAGGAGATTCCTTCCTCCCAAAAGGACAAAAAGAAAAACAAAACATACAAAATCTAAAAATTTAGAATTTTTTACTTGGTGAAATTTAACTATTTTCATCAATGCTCGGTTATGTTTATACCTTCTACATAAAAAAAGATTGTTGCTTTGTTGTTTAGTTGCTAAGTCATGTTTGACTCTGCAACCCCATGGACTGTAGCCCGCGAGGCTCCTCTGTCCATGGGATTTCCCAGACCAGAATATTGGAGTGGGTTGCCATTTCATTCTACAGGAGATCTTCCAGACCCAAGGATCAAACCTGTATCTTCTGCATTGGCAGGCAGATTCTTTACCACTGAGCTACTAGGGAAGCCTGTTAGATGATTGGTGAGCTCCCATATCACCCAGCTTTAGTAATGTGCTAGAGCTGGCTCATTCTTGGCTCATGACAGGAAAGAGTGTGTATCTTTTCCCAACTTTGTACTCCCTGAAATCACATGTTTTGCTTGTTTCCAAAGAACTGGTTGTTAACCATTTACTAAAACGTCACTGAATCAATTCCAACTAAAGCTGGCCTGACTTTCTCTCCATGGCTTTGTATGTTAATATGTGCTGTTGGCTATCCTTCCACACTGAAACTCACCTTCCAAATCCTCCATTGGAAATCTCATAATTATCCATTAAAACCCTACTTTTGGTTTCAGTTCCCCTGTAAATTCTTCTCCAAATTTAGACAGAAATAATTTTCTTAATTTATATCAACATCTGCTGCTGCTGCTGCTAAGTCACTTCAGTCGTGTCCGACTCTGTGTGACCCCATAGACGGAAGCCCACCAGGCTCCCCCTTCCCTGGGATTCTCCAGGCAAGAACACTGGAGTGGGTTTCCATTTCCTTCTCCAATGTGTGAAAGTGAAAAATGAAAGTAAAGTCGCTCAGTCGTGTCTGACCCTTAGCGACCCCACGGACTGCAGCCTACCAGGCTCCTCCATCCATGGGATTTTCTAGGCAAGAGTACTGGAGTGGCTTGCCATTGCCTTCTCCGATATCAACATCTACCCCATCTTATTTTCCTTAAGTTATTAATTTGTCTTTGTCTAGACCATGATTTATTTCCATGAGAACAAGGACAAAGTATTTTTCCTTTTCTGATGATATATTCTTAAGGGAATCTTTCCATACAATATCATAGTGATTATCCACTGCAAATGAAACGTTAAGCTGGTGCTGAGCCTAAACCAAGTTGATCTGTTGGCAAATGAGTAAAGAAGACAACTAACCCTTCATTCTTGGCTTTGTACTATCAGTTAGAAAAGGCAGGAAATCAAAAGACAAAGGTGTAAGACAGGAACATGGGAGACTAAGGTCTTCAACCTGGCAAAGGGGGAAGGCACTTTTATTAAAGACTAAGGGTGTATTTTTCTTTGACTCTATAAGGGAAAACTGGCATATCTGCTTATGTATATGACACTTGGTAATTATTTTAGGGAGAACACCGAATGCTTATCCATGTTCCCTTATCCTTTCATAGCAATTTCCAAACCTATAGCAACCTAAACTTCCTGTACACTCTGCACAAATTGTGTGTGACAACTCACCATTATTTAATAGAGTCTAATAGTCCCCATGTCTCGTAATTTGCATCATTTAAACAATCTAATGTCAGTAACTGTAGGCTAAACTTGTACCCAAGTCATTTTCATCCCCAGAAGTTAAATGTGATTCTGGCAAAAATATAGCTTTTATATTATTTGGTGTTTTTATTATTAAATAATTATGTTCAAGGATCTTCATTGCTTGTTATAAGCTTGGGATGTGAGGAAAATTCCAAGCAAAGGCTGCATCAGTTTGTAGACATTTCTTTGTCACCACCAAGTTGTTTTTTCTTTGAATGCTCTTTGATTTCCTCCCCCAAGAGAACGAAAGTCCATTCACTAGCATCAAAGTGTGGATGTTGTCCATAGTGATCTGGATAGGAATCAGTAGCAGGGAGCTGGCCTCAGTGTCTATGGTTCAAGGGAGGATGTCACTCTTTAGAGACTGTGTGAGCAATAGGGAAGCAGGGGAAGTTTCTGAATGACCGCACAGCAAGAGATGAGCGGTCAGTACTGTAATAATGGTTTACGTTGGCAGAACTCCACTTCTGGGGTGGTCCGTAGTGACATTGTCAAGAATCTCTTTCATTAGTACTGTGAATACTACAGGGACACATTGGTTGAAAGGTGAAAAGTTGGAAACACTGCTGTTTTTCATGGCTGGGGATAAAGAGAGTCTTTTGAGGGGTTACAAGAAGATATTTTTGAAAGAAAATACAAAATGCCAACTCAATTTTAACTATCCAATTCACTGTGGTACAGACTTTTGATTAACAAACTACCCTCTCCTGTTAGAAACGTGGTTTCCTTTTGGCAGTGTGGTTTTTTGCTAGGAAATCTCCATTTACTGAGGTTGAGAGGTTAATGGTTTAGGCTACAGGTAGCAACAATTATCCAAACTGGAGAGCAAATTGTCTAAAATAATTGACATGCATTTTATCAAGTTTATTGATTAAGGTTTTGTGTTCTTTCTATTATAGAACTGAAGATTCATTCCTTGTAATCTAACAACCAGAAAACCTGGCATGTTATACACTCTCACACACACACACCCCTTCCTTTGAATCCTTTATATAGTAATGTTAACATTAGTCACTTAACATCTACTATTGCAAGGGTTCATTTTATTCTTTTACATATATCTTAGGGAAGATATAGGAACAGTTGGTAAGTTGAACAGGTATGACCAAGAGCAGTTTCAATTAATAGAATGCTATTTTATGAGTAATTTACATTCAATGTGATGTCAATTCTAGAAAATCTGGAAAAAGAAAGATCTAAAATTGTTTGACTGCTTCATGAATGTGTAAGCTCATCTTTCCACATTTGATTGACTGACATTTTAGTAGCACAAAACTTAATAAGACATTTTAAAAAGTAATACATAACAGTATCAGAAAAATGTTTATTTCATGTCAGCATTATATTTCAAGTAATAGTGGATATGTGCTTTATCTGTAGGTTTTTCCTGCATATTATTTCCTGAACATATATTTTGATTTATAATTCTATTTGGCATGTTAATTTCATCCTAATTAAAATTGATTTTGCTTTTTTAATTATAAAATAATATACAGTTATGTTAGGTTATTTGCAAATACAAAAATATAAAGAAACCCATAACATTTTATCGTTTATCTTTCCCAGCTTATGTCTATGTATTTTAATTTTTCTACTCATAAATATGTATTTTATGGATACAAAATAGATATTCAATGTAAATAGTCAAACATTACAAAAACTTATTCTGGAAAAATAAATATTGCTAAACATTTTAATTTCAGAGCTGCCGCGGCTGCTGCTAAGCCACTTCAGTCGTGTCCGACTCTGTAGGACCTCATAGATGGCAGCCCACCAGGCTCCGCTGTCCTTGGGATTCTCCAGGCAAGAACACTGGAGTGGGTTGCCATTTCCTTCTCCAATGCAGGAAAGTGAAAAGTGAACGTGAAGTCGCTCAGTCGTGTCGGACTCTTCGCGACGCCATGGACTGCAGCCTACCAGGCTCCTCTGTCCATGGGATTTTCCAGGCAAGAGTACTGGAGTGGGTTGCCATTGCCTTCTCGGATTTCAGAGCTAGTAAATGTTAATTACAGATTTTCCCATGAATTAAAAGCACATAACAAGATACAAGTTATTTTTAAGTAAAGGAGTGGATCTATGTCCTTTCAAAATGTTGTTTTTTCCCCTTAAAAATAAAATATATAGACTTCTAGATAAGTATATTCTATGTGTATTTTTAACATATTGAATCATAGTTACTTATAAACTTATATGCATTTTTTTTTACTTATAACTAAATTGGGATGAAAATGTATACAGTGCTATATTTAAAATGGATCACCAAGGACCCACTGTATAGTGCATGGAACTTTGCTCATTTTTATGTGATAACCTGGGTGGGAGGGCAGTTTGGGGGAAGATGGATACATGTACATACCTGGCTAAGTCCCTTTACTGTTCATCTGAAACTGTCACAACATTGTTAACCAGATATCAGTTCAGTTCAGTTCAGTCACTCAGTCGTGTCCGACTCCTTGCAACCCCATGAATCACAACATGCATGGCCTCCCTGTCCACCACCAACTCCCGGAGTTCACTCAAACCCATGTCCATCGAGTCAGTGATGCCATCCAACCATCTCATTCTCTACCATGCCCTTCTCCTCCTGCCCCCAATCCCTCCCAACATCAGAGTCTTTTCCAATGTGTCAACTCCTCACATGAGGTGGCCAAAGTATTGGAGTTTAAGCTTTAGCATCAGTCCTTCCAATGAACACCCAGGACTGATCTCCTTTAGAATAGACTGGTTGGATCTCCTTGCCATCCAAAGGACTCTCAAGAGTCTTCTCCAGCACCACAGTTCAAAAGCATCAATTCTTCAGCGATAAGCCTTCTTCACAGTCCAACTCTCATATCCATACATGACCACTGGAAAAACCATAGCGTTGACTAGACAGACCTTTGTTGGCAAAGTAATGTCTGCTTTTTAATATGTTCTCTAGGTTGGTCATACTACTACATACATACTTACTCCAAGGATTAAGATGCTGATTTCATGGCTGCAATCAGCATCTGCAGTGATTTTGGAGCCCAAAAAAATAAAGTCTGACACTGTTTCCACTGATTCCCCATCTATTTCCCATGAAGTGAAATGCCATGATCTTAGTTTTCTGAACGTTGAGCTTTAAGCCAACTTTTTCACTCTCCTCTTTCACTTGAATCAAGAGGCTTTTTAGTTCCTCTTCAGTTTCTTCCATAAGGGTGGTGTCATCTGCATATCTGAGGTTATTGATATTTCTCCCAGCAATCTTGATTCCAGCTTGTGCTTCTTCCAGCCCAGCGTTCCTCATGATGTACCCTGCATATTAGTTAAATAAGCAGAGTGACTACTCTAATACAAAATAAAAAACAAAATTATAGCTAGAATAATTTCTCATCATTATTTAAACTTTTCATTCTTTTAAACTTTGTAATAGGCCATTGCACTATTTAGGAATAAATATCTTCATAATTTTAATATCAGTTTGAATACCTTTCATCATCCTCATCCCTTTTTCCTTCTTATTGAATTGTATCAATGGGAAATATTGGACCAAAGGACAAAGAAATTTTCAGACTCTTGTTTTATATTAAGTAATTACTTAATACAAACTTTATACTGAAGAGTATACGAGTACTTGTTTCCTGAAATTTCATACTTACATGGTTTTACTGTTATTTCCCTTTTTATTTTGCACTCAGTGGTAGAAAAGAAATGCTTTTTTGCTAAGAGTTTCATTCTAATCCTCACCAAAATTTACTGTTATTTCCAAAAAATTATTGAATGACTTAATGTGGAGCAAAAGTGTGGCAGCTAGAAAACTAATAGTGAAAAATTATTCCCAGATTAGTCCTGCAGCTTTTGAGAACATAATTATAAGAATTTATAACAATTATATGGAGAAATTTAGAGTGTTTGCTTAAATAATTGCCACAGAGTAAATAAGCATAAATGGTAGCATTACAACTAATATGTGTTAAAATGTAACTTGAAGTGGCCTGACTCTTGGGAGGTAAGGCTCTGAAGGAAAGCCTTTGAAGAATGCTGTAAAATGGGTTCCCATAATTATCTGAAAGTTGGCTTAGATGATCTCTGATTTAGTTATGAAGTCCTCCACAGGCTTTTTCCAGACGGATGTAGGATTAAGGAAAGGGGACCTTTATTCTCGTTGCCATGTCCAAGTTATCTGAATTTTGTTGCTAGCCAGGTGCCTTTTGCCTTGATTTTTAAAGTATAGGAATCTCAGCCTCAGTCTCCAATGTGAACCCAGTAGCAAAAACATGAATAAGATTTTCTGAAATTTCTGGGATGCATTTTTGTGTAGACTGCCCCCAGATTTGTTTACATTTATAGATACTACATAAAATGATACTAGATTGCAGACTCCTGGAAGACAGAAGCCATGTTTGGTTACTCATTATATGGCATCACATACAGTTGATACAACATGCTTGTTTAAGACAATGAGTAAATGGTAAATGTGTGGACTAAGAGGGTGAATGAATTCTATTAACTGATAAGGTGGTGCTCTACTGAGGTTTCTGTATTTGTCTAAAACCTTTTGGAATATCCTGACTAGATCATCTGATTAGTATGATAAAAACTTAGGAAGTTGCCTAAGGCATAGCATATTTATATTCCTTTCCTGTCCTGTGACTGAGTCCAGAGGCTCCTGTGAGGAAGTCCTGGGATCTGTCTTAGTCAAACTTATTAATATAAAGAAAAAAATCAAGGTTTACTTTGGTGCTTCTTGTATTTTCTCTCTTGCTTCCCTTCTCATGTTTTGAATCTAGGTGGCAATCTCCTTATGCTGCCTCTCTCTCATTGAAACTTTCTCTGGGGAAAAAATCTGGAAATATCATTTTCATATGGGTACAAATGACTGATAAGGTGAAGGATTTGTCCTTTCCAGAGCTATTATGGCCATTAACAGCTTTCTTTTTTCTTGTTTGCCTTTTGCCAGAGTATAGAGTCCTTATGCTGAAGTCCAGGTATTCATGACTTGGGGTGAGTAAGTTTTGGAGTTCAGAGATTTAACTAATGTAAATTTTTTAGCTTCTCTCTGTTCATTTATGGGTTTGGAGCTGATTTCAGATAGTCTAGCTCTCTTGAAGATTTCAGATCTTATAGCCCGGCCTTACGCTATTTTGGTCATGTATCTTATCGTCCTTGTTAGTTGCTCAGTCAAGTCTAACTGAGAACCCATGGACTGTAGCCTGCCAGGCTCCCCTGTAAATGGAATTCTCCAGGCAGGAATACTGGAGTGGGTAGCCATTCCTTTCTCCAGGGGATCTTCCCTGCCCAGGAATTGAACCCAAGTCTCCTGAACTGCAGGCAGATTCTTTACTAACTGAGTCACCATGCTATTTTTGTTATGTATTCTGTCCTCCTTGTATTTCCCCAAATCTCATCACTATTACTGAATTCCCTCTCCCTGGGGGTGCATAATAGGCTTTGCTTTTGTTTTCATTTTCATGAGATTTCATAGGGGGTTAGTACCTCTCTTACTATTATTAATACTACAAGCTGGAGTCAAGATTGCTGGGAGAAATATCAATAACCTCAGATATGCAGATGACACTACCCTTATGGCAGAAAGTGAAGAGGAACTCAAAAGCCTCTTGATGAAAGTGGAAGAGGAGAGTGAAAAGGTTGGTTTGAAGCTCAACATTCAGAAAACAAAGATCATGGCATCTGGTCCCATCACTTCATGGGACATAGATGGAAAAACAGTGGAAACAGTGTCAGACTTTGTTTTTTTGGGCTCCAAAATCACTGCAGATGCTGATTGCAGCCATGAGATTAAAAGACGCTTGCTCCTTGGAAGGAAGGTTATGACCAACCTTGATAGTATATTGAAGAGCAGAGACATTACTTTGCCAACCAAGGTCCGTCTAGTCAAGGCAATGGTTTTTCCCGTGGTCATGTATGGTTGTGAGAGTTGGACTGTGAAGAAGGCTGATCGCCGAAGAATCGATGCTTTTGAACTGTGGTGTTGGAGAAGACTCTTGAGAGTCCCTTATACTGCAAGGAGATCCAACCAGTCCATTCTGAAGGAGATCAATCCTGGATGTTCATTGGAGGGACTGATGCTAAAGCTGAAACTGCAATACTTTGGCCACCTCATGCGACGAGTTGACTCACTGGAAAAGAGTCTGATGCTGGGAAAGGTTGGGGGCGGGAGGAGAAGGGGACGACGGAGAATGAGATGGCTGGATGGCATCACCGACTCTGTGGACATGAGTTTGAGTGTACTCCGGGAGTTGGTGATGGACAGGGAGGCCTGGCGTGCTGTGATTCATGGGGTCGCGGAGAGTCGGACACGACTGAGCAACTGAACTGAACTGAACTGAGCTTAAAGGTGGGTTTCGAAGATCCCCTAGAGAAGGGAAAGGCTACCCACTCCAGTATTCTGGCCCTGAGAATTCCATGGACTGTATAGTCCATGGGGTTGCAAAGAGTTGGACACAACTGAGTGACTTTCACTTTCACTTTAAATATAAATCTTAGGCATGAGTATAAGGCAGGTTAAGATGAAGTTATTTATAGCGATTCTAGACTGGCCTTTGGTGTGAACTCAGTACTACACTGGAAGAAAGTATTTGAGTTGAAGTGATAAGACAATCTTTTGAAATCATAGAACTTTAGAAGTGGAAGTGACTTTAGAAATCATCTTGTCTGTTTATTTATTTTTTTTAATTTTAAAGATGATCAGTGGTATGCATAAATGAAACACTGGGCACAGTGAACTGTGTGAGCACTAAATGTGAACAAAAAAATAAAGCAGTGAATGACTAAATGTGATATAAAGTTACAACTCCCATGAAATAGTGAAAATCACCCTGTCCTCTTGATAAATGTTGGATTAATCAATGGCTCACAAATATTGGATGAAATGAGGAACACAAGAATAATACTAAAAGAACATAGAAGATGATTATTATTAATAGTTGAAAATTTGTTGAACTTTGTGAAGCCCAACGTATGTTTTCTAGGTTTTAAAATCCGAGATGCAATTTACCTAAAATCCCTCAATAGAATCACATTGTTAGATTTATGTGTCTTGGGTTGACATTTTCTGTGTTTACATCCCAATAGATCCCACCACCCCCCCCATTGGTTCTGTAAGTGGACAGATGATAGAGTAATATTTGTTCTGTCATGTTAATAAGTTTATTATTTTAAAAATAAATGAATTTAAAAGTTAGGATATATGAATCATTCAGAAAAAGCTGTTTGTCTATACAAGGATAGTTCAGCTGGCCTTTGTTGAGTTGGGACTTCCTGCTTTACTCAGTGTGTGTTAAAGACAATCCAAGTCATCAGTATTTTCTAGGTTACTGGTAGGTTGTTCATAATAGTGCCCTTTCCTTCCATTGAGGTACTATATCAACTGCTTCTCTTTCAGAGATGGTATGTGATGTAGGTATGTATAAAATGCAATATACTATATTGTAAATATATTTGGGATTCCATCATTTCAAAAGGAAGAGTTTGATATTTATTAATGCAAATTGTTCTGCAATTAAGACTTTCTGAACACTAAAAGGCAATCTGAATTTACCAAAAAAGGGGAAAAAAAGGAAGGGAGAATTAATTGAGTTGTTCTCTTTAGTTTGTGTGATAACATTCCATGGGTCTCTGGGCCCCAAGTAAGGTAAACTGAAATAAGGATTACTGACTATTGCAAAGGCTAATTTACAGAAACCACATGAGGAGTTCCTGAGCACAGCCCAGATAACAAAAATATTATCCACGTTGTTTACAGTGGAGTTAGTCAGTTTATTAGTTGGAGTGCTTCATTATGTATAAAAGATGCCAATGATAGTCTCCTAGTCAAAATAAACAGGCATAAAGTGTTCCACATATACAATTTGTGGTGAATAGTTACTTTGCTATTTATTTAATAATTGACCATAAATGGAGTCAAAGTGCAAAGGGAAAAACTAAAAAAGCAGTCCACTAAGGGCTTTTTGAAAGATTGATAAATAATGTGGAATCTCAATTAGGCTGTAGTAGGAATGCAGATATTAAAAATTTGGTCAAGAATCTAATTAGCTGGAGGTAATTAAACAGTCTCACACGGGGTCATTAATCTTTTCCACAGACCTTTGATGTTTTGCACACTGTCTCCTAGTCATTAATAAAATTCATAACACTCCACTTTGTGCTGTTTTATCATCATGTTTTTTCTCTGTAAGAGCATAGAGCAAGTGTCATTGTATCACAAGGGCCTTACTTTAGTTAATTTCTTTTCCTTCCCCCATGCTTGTTAGGATTAACCATTTAATGATCCAAAGAAAAGCAAAGGAATATGTAAACTTGTCCATAACTTTAGTAAGTAATATAATTTCATAATTTTGTCATTACTTTAAAAACAGATTTCTTTTGTTCCCATTCAAATGTTTCTATGAAATGGTAAATTACAATAAAAGTATATTTGTCTGAAGACTTACATTCAGCTTGTAGCTTCTCAAAAAGCAGAATAGTTATTTAATTAAGGAAAAGATAGTAAATGGAAGTTGTATAACACAAACTGTACATTGAGCATGAAAAGAATAGATGTCATTTCAACAGTGCTTTATTCTGATATGTTTCAATGTAATACCATATTTGGAACTGGTTGGGTTATAAAAGGCAAGAAAACACAAAGGCTACATTTAGAAAATATGATTCCTATGTTTGGAAAAATATTTTATTCATTTTCATCAATGAAATGTTTGTAGGTGTGTTATTTTGTTTCAGTCTTTTAACTAAATACATTTCTGGGGAAAAAAACAAAAAATCTTGTTTAACAGAATTGATTGCATTTCTAATAGAACCTGTTACTCCAAAAGCCATTGTACCTATTCCCTGGTAGACTGTATTGAATTAGCAGAGAATGCTAAAAGATCAAGTAGTGCTGAACACTGGACGCAGGGATTGGACGCAGGGATAGTGCTCTCACAATGATGGTGTGACAATATATAGGAAATGTTATTCATCTCAGATCACCTGAAGACTTCACAAGCATTCATTTGAGAAATCCATAGAAAGGAAGTCTGCAGCATATTAAACACACAAAGAAATGTTATTTTGTATTAATTGGTTGTTTCTGATAGGAAGGTATACAAACTAAACAAAAAACAAAACTAGTCATTTGTCTGTTTAATAGAGTAAATCTTCTTGGCAAAAAATTACTTGTTTTCTGAATTTTAGGAATTGTTAGACACTGACTCTTAACTTCTGACATTATATTTTGTGTGGGTGAAATCATATTTTCTTCTTTAAAAATAAATGCTCATCTTCCAAATACTTAGCATTGTTCTTTTTTTAAATCATTGTTTAACCTAAAATAGCACATAATATTTGCATGAAATTAAATTCTATTTCTTGAAAATGTCATTAAAGCAAATAGTAACATTTTTATATAAACCTTTATTTGTTTAGAAATCAACAGAAAATAAATATTTAGAAAAGAAAAATTTGTGTCATTAACATTATAAAGAGAAAGCTCATATGACAGAAAAATGTCTTAACTACACACTAACAGTACATTATGTAAGATAGAGATACAATCCATTAGGCATAATATGAAGGAAGGAACGTCTCAACTTCACATACAAATGGAATTACTTAGGAAATCCATGTGAAATCCCCAATCAAAAATAGAAACACCCACTCACATTGATTAAAATTTAATAGTGATTTGACTAATCAGGATGTTTATTCTGAGCAATTACATAGTAAGACTAATTGTTAAATTTGTACAGCTTTGTTATTCTCAATCCTCCAGTGACATAAATTTAAAACAGGTTGAAGTTAACGATTAAAAGAGTGTAAATAAAATAATTAAGAGTTCTAAAATATTAAAGGGTTTAATTCCACCCACACTGGAGTAACAAAAAAGGTTTAAATTACACTGTGAACCTCCAACTTCCTGTGATAGAGTCTGCGCAGCAATTAATTATCTTAGGTGAGGTCTTGAATTAAATATCTATTTTTAAAGATATAAAGTAACTTTAAACAAAAACTAAATGGAATTTATTTGACACTGCATTTGCATACAATTTTAAATGGAGAAGTTTATATTATTAATAGGTACCTCTGTGCCCATGTTTTTGTGTGAATTTTAGGTATGTAATTTTTATTGGGTATATTTCTACTAGGAGATATTGTCTATCTTTGAGAAAAAATAACAATGGACACATTAATATAATTTATCATTATGTGGCATATAAAAGCACACATCTTATAAAGCAGTTTTAAAATGCAAAGATCTAACTGTAAAAAAGCTAAGTATTTAATAATAAATGGCATCAAAGTTGCATTTTCATGAGAAAATAAGCTCCATAAATATTAAAGCATTTAGAAGTTTGTTGTTTTAATATTTAGGTGGTTTATATGCTATATTTTTGTTAGCTAACTGGATATTAATGTCGGCTTTGAATTGCCTGCTCAAAAATTTAGAAACATATTAATATAATCTAGCAGACAAATATTTTTTTGTTAAGGTTTCTTAATCTATTGGTCCTAGAATTTTAATTTATTCCTTTAAGTAAAGAGGATCAAGGGACAGAAAAGTTCAATAATATGAGTGAGGTTCAGTATCACCACACAATTTCCTGGTTAACTATAGGGTCATTCCCCAAACAGCAGGGCATAGGGGAAATATACAATTCTGGAATCATTGTATCATTTCCTGTCCTGTTTCCTGTTAACTGTTCCTGCCAGAAATGGCAAATAATGACCTATTTTCACCAAGCAATAGAAAAAGCTGAAGTCAGAATTATGCTGTGGAATTAGATCTCTTTCTTAAATGTAGTTATAAAAACTGAACTAAAGAGGGCAGGAGATACTCTACAAAAACCTACAGAGGATCAAAAACAATCTCTATCAAAAATCATGCTTGCATTTGAGTATATGATAAAGTGATTTACTTGCAATAAAATCTGTATAAATGCTTTGATTTCTTTGATTCCTTGACTAACTGGAGTTTCAGCGATATTTATGGGTGTGAGGTTTCCTTTCACTGAGTGTTCAGCTTACTGCACTGCACTTGTACTGGATATAGAAGTTTTTAAAACATTCCTTTAGACTGTAGTTTCCTTGGGTATATCAGGAATAAGGAAATTAATAGTAGCCTATAAGTAGGAAACATGTCTTTCACTTAGTGTAAAATATGAGGTCTATTTTAATCTTAACTCTCCATCCTCAAACTTTTCATTTAAAACTCATGACAACATATTTTGCAAATGAATCTGTCTCCAAATTAATGTGAACTAGTTGCATAGAATTCTAATCTATTAAATGAAAGTCCATACACTCCTCTTTCTTTTTTTAAGCTTTATAAATTTATCTGTCAAAATTGAGAATCTGAAGTTGGTGTACTTGCTGAAAAACTGATGAATGATAATGGTCATCACTTGTAGATAGATATTCAAGAGAAATTGCTAAATAAGAGACAAGGCATGTTAACTTCTTTCTTCTTTATTTTCAAGCAGCACACATTTTTATTTTAGTCTGTATATATCTAGTTAATCTCACATCTCCAAAAACATTTATAGATATTCAGGAAATTAAGTAAACTGAAGAAATAGTTCTTTGAAACAAATCATACTGTATTTTTAATGTGGTCAATACCTAGCTTATTATCCTTCACAGAATACCAAACTTTTACTTGTTAAAAATATATCCTTAGAAAAAATGTTTTAACAATTACTGGTATACTTCAATTATTCTGAAATAAGTATTTTTCTTACCTAGTTTACTTTAACATAAAATTTAAATTCTAATAATGATGTTACATGAAATTATTATAATTCTTGTATTGGTTCTAAATGTCATTTTATTGACTAAATAAACTGAAAACTTGAAGAGCAAAAAAAGAGAAAAAATTACTTAACCTTGTTGACAGGATGAAACACTCAGGTTGTTAAAGACAGTCACATATAAAGAATTTAACACTGAGTTTAAATGTCTTGAAAATTGCCTTCATCTGGGACAAGTTTTGTAATTCCCCACCTCTCAGCACATCAGAAATAAATATTGGTCGTATGTACTTGGATTCTTCTAAGCAGTGGACAATTCTATCAGGCAGAGTAAGGTAGATAGAGGCTAATCTTCTTTGCAATTTAAATGAATGCAAGACCTTGTCACCCCCCAAATCACAAGGGTATGAGTTCTAGGGCACACTTGCTCATGCCTGTAAATAACCATTTTTAAATGAATCTCACCTTCTTCCCTAATGTCTGCCATGTGTTTTATTTTTCTGTCTTACAAAGACCAGATTTCTGGCTATTTGGAGAATTGGGGGATAGAAGGCCATGTCTGTTATAGTGATAATTAGTTTGCAGATAACCAGGAAAATAACCAATAAACTCATGGGTGTAGGTAAACATCATTTTTCATTCATAATACATTTCTAGTAATGAAAAGAGTTGTTTAATGCAAAATTTTTCCTAGTGTCTGTGGTCTGCATATTGTATTCTGTAAAACTTCCAAAAAGTGATATTCTGAACATTCTATATAATTAATTAAAGCACAAGGCTTCCCAGGTGGCCGCTAGTGGTAAAGGATCTGCCTGCAATGTAAGAGACACAAGAGACATGGGTTCTATCCCTGGGTCAGGAAGAACCCCTGGAGAAGGAAATGGCAACCCACTCCAGTACTCTTTTCCTGAATAATTCCATGGACAGAGGAGCGGGGCAGGCTATAATCCATAGGATCTCAGTGTTGGACTGAACATCAGTTCGGTTCAGTTCAGTTCAGTCTCTTAGTCGTGTCCGACTCTTTGCGACCCCATGAACCACAGCACCCCAGGCCTCCCTGTCCATCACCAACTCCCGGAGTTCACTCAAACTCATGTCCATCGAGTCGGTGATGCCATCCAGCCATCTCATTCTCTGTCGTCCCCGTCTCCTCCTACCCCCAATCCCTCCTAGCATCAGACTCTTTTCCAGTGAGTCAACTCATCGCATGAGGTGGCCAAAGTATTGGAGTTTCAGCTTTAGCATCAGTCCTTCCAATGAACACCCAGGATTGATCTCCTTTAGAATGGACTGGTTGGATCTCCTTGCAGTCCAAGGGACTCTCAAGAGTCTTCTCCAGCACCACAGTTCAAAAGCATCAATTCTTTGGCAATCAGCTTTCTTCACAGTCCAACTCTCACATCCATACATGACCACGGGAAAAACCATAGCCTTAGACAGACCTTGGTTGGCAAAGTAATGTCTCTGCTTTTTAATATGCTATCTAGACTGGTCATAACTTTCCTTCCAAGGAGTAAGCGTCTTTTAATTTCATGGCTGCAATTAGCATCCGGAGCCCCCCCAAAATAAAGTCTGACACTGTTTCCACTGTTTCCCCATCTATTTCCCATGAAGTGATGGGACCAGATGCCATGATCTTTGTTTTCTGAATGTTGAGCTTCAAGCCAACCTTTTCACTCTCCTCTTTCATTTTCATTAAGAGGCCTTTGAGTTCCTCTTCACTTTCTGCCATAAGGGTGGTGTCACCTGCATGCACGCAGTTAAAACATAACATCTATTGATCATAAAACATTAGAAATCTGTGACTGTTTTCTGGGGGGCATGTGGGTTATTTTGTATGTGCTGATGTCCAGGGTTGTTTCTGAATGACTTGGTGTCCTTGAACTAAAACCCTCCTAGATTTGAACTTAAAACATTTAGTAACAAATTTCACTGTTTTCTTCATACCTTGATGAAAATCTGCCATAATTATACTTATTGCTTTAAGACCACATAGTGTACTTTGTTATAAGCAGTGCCTTCTTGAAATTTACAGATTTTTTTTTTAATTTGCCGAAAACACATTAATCCATGTGCTGAAGTTTACTTTACTTCAGGTCAGTATTTACTGAGGGTCCACTAAGAAGATTTGAAGATAGTAAACCAACCTATCAGAATAAAGAAACAAAAATTTCAGTACCTAGTTTTCCTTAAAATGAATAAATATAATCCCAGCAACTGCTGCTTTATAAGAAAAGTGGATAAGAGAGGCTGAGATAATATACAAACTATTATTATTTGTTTAATGAAAAATTCAAAGGATACTCCCAGAATTGCATCTTTGCAATCTCCCTGGATCTACAGTGGGCAGGAGTAATACTGGAAGCTGTTCACAGATGTTAGGCAAATAATAGTACTGTAAAATTAGATTAATTATGTTCTGAGGAAAAAGAATATTGACCTGAATTTTAAACAAATGGTATACTATGTAAGAGGGAAAACATTAATCAGGTTGCTTTATTTTAATTCATGAGAATTTAAGTTATATTTACCTTCTGGATACAATATATATATTTTAAATACCTATCAAGTTGACTCTTAAATATTAATAGGTGTGCCTATGAAATAGCAATGCTTTTTTTAAAGATATACAAATTTTACGAAGTTAGGCCAGGGTTAACCTGCAATACAAATATTTTAAGTATACTTCATACAAGCACAGATTAGCAAAAATGCTATAACTTCATTTGTAAATATCTCTAGATCTCATTTATCACAGATGAAGATCTGTCTTATAGCTGTTTTGACCCCAGTTGCTCAGCATTATAAGGTAGAGGATTCATAGATTTTAGCCTCGTGGAGTATCAGTCACTTAATTAAAAAAATAAATAAAAATAATGCTTATTATCACAATTCACTTACACTAGAGTTTCTGGAATTAATTTCATCTTAAGAAGATGTGTAGGACCTATTATTTAAGAAAGGACCAGAATATTTGAACAATAGCAAGATAATTGGAAAAAATGTACAACCACACTTTTTAAGAAGTTAACTGATCTGGATATATGAAATATGAATTGTTTTTCCAAATTACTTGCAACAGTTTAGAACTCTTCCTCACATGTTGCTAATTTCCTTTGACTGGATTTGGACACAGTTAACTCTGACACAAGGCTTAATTCAGTACTTATGGCATCATGCTTCACTCCATCAGGATATCAAGATCCATCATCAGGACAAACCAAAAACGAGGAGCCAGTATCAGCCCAGGAGAACAATCAATAAAACCATTCCTAGTTAAGGAGGAGGGAGTGTCCTAAGAGCTAATTTTAGAATTTGAAATGTAGGTTATTAATTTACATTTTCTAAACTCATGTATTTTTCTGTGTAAAGAATAGTTAAAAATTATAGTGTTTTATTTTCATCCTATCTTCTTTCAAATCAAAGAAATAAATGGTCAGTGCACCCCTTAATTGAGTGAACAGATATAATTAATTTTAAAATGTTTTTAAGGGGAGGTGACTATTCATGTTAACACGAGAAGGTATTTGAATAAAAATAATAGTTTTTTATATTTAGATAAACAACCTCCATCAGTAGTGCTTGCCATGAAGAACAATGGCAAATGGCCTCATTTTCCTTTCTTTTTGGAGAATTTTAGTCTTGTTCTGGGCTTCCCTGGTGGCTCAGATGTTAAAGCGTCTGCCTCCAATGCGGGAGACCTGGGTTTGATCCCTGGGTCGGGAAGATCCCCTGGAGAAGGAAACGGTAACCCACTCCAGTATTCTTACCTGGAGAATCCCATGGACGGAGAAGCCTGGTAGGCTACAGTCCACGGGGTCGCAGAGTCGGACACGACTGAGCGACAGAACGGAATGGAACAGTCTTGTTCTAACTGTATGTAATGTATTTCAGAACATTCTTTCCTTTTAGACTTTGATATTTCATCTTCTCTTCTTCATTCTTCTTTGGATTGCCTTTCATTTTTCCCCTGAACTTTGTTCCTTCTTTGAACTTTTAACCCATTATTTGAACTCCAGTTCCCTAAGAAGAAGACATTAACTTTATAACTAGGGTTGGAATATAAGAAAATATTGGGTTCAGGAAATTGTTCTGTTTTCACCGTACCTCAAGCTTGTTTGCTTCAAAGTATGTGCTTGAAATAGGTCATGTAAAACAATAAAACTAGAATTTAGTTTCTTCAGTCTTTTATATTTATCATATAGCTTTTGGAAAACACAGATTGGAGATGTCCTACACATCTGAAAAAAACACAAATTCAGACTTTGATGAGATATTTCTTAGTCTTAGTGTATTTGTTCTACATAATAATCTGGGTTTATTTCATTTTTGACAATTATTTTAAAAAATTTGAATGAGATCTTTACAGAAAACAGTTAAGTTTAACAACTTATTGTAATGGCTTCTTAAATGGAGTAGAAAGGTTTACTTTTAGCCATAATTTCTAAGGAAAAATAAGCTTTAACATCAGTCTTTATTCATTGATTTGTGTTCATCAAATTGGTCTCCTGCCTTTTTATTGTCAAGTGATAAATTCATTATGTGAAAATATTCTGTAAATGGAAGATCATTTCATGTAATCAAGTATTTTTAATTAAATACTTTAAGAAATATTTATACTTTCAAAGATATACATATTTTTTTAACTGAAGCATAGTTGATATACAGTAATATGTTAGTTTCAGATATGTTGCAAGAGTTGGGCACAACAACTAAACCACCACTACTACATACAATATAGTAATTGGATATTTTGTAGTAGGTTCAAGCATACATTTAATGATAAGAAGGTTGTTGAGAAAGAGATTCCTACACTACATATGGAGTTTTGTTACTCTTTAAAAATGTTGAGGTTTATTCTACTGGAAACCCAACACTAACATCATGCAAGAAGAATAAAACCTGTTAACTAGAATATGAAAATCTTGCAGAGTGACCTCTAAGGTTGTAGCTCAGACAAGAGGCCAGGTTGCCATTAAACTAGCAGTCTTTCATATATCTCAGATATCATGTAGGGAGACATGAGTAGCTGAGCCTGATTGTAATTAAGTTATATAATTACATGTAATTAATATCATGCAATTAAGTTATGCTTTCTGGAGTATAAAATTTTGAAACTATTTCAGGGATAAATTTTAAACTTAGTCTATTTAATAATGTTCTGTCTCTTTTCTTACTTTTCTCTTTTGTGATATTTACCAATTGTTCTTGAATGTCACCATCTGGATGAAACACTGAATAAAACCCCCAGGTTGGGACTCTCCATTAACTGAACTTTTGAGTCAGTTCATCTCAGTCATTCAGTCATGTCTGATCTTTGTGACCCCAGGGACTCCAATATGCCAGGCTTCCCTGTCCATCACCAGCTCCCAGAGATTGCTCAAACTCATGTCCATCCAGTCGGTGATGTCATCCAACCATCTCATCCTCTGTCATCCCCTTCTCCTCCTGCCTTCTATCTTTCCCAGCCTCAGGGTCTTTCCCAATGAGTCATCTTCAAATCAGGTGGGCAAAGGATTAGAGCTTCAGCTTCAGCATCAGTCCTTCTAATGAATATTCAGGACTGGTTTCCTTTAGGATGGCCTGGTTAGATCTCTTAGCTGTCCAAGGAAACCTCAAGAGTCTTCTCCAACACCACAGATCAAAAGCATGAATTATTTGGCACATAGCTTTCTTTATGGTCCAACTTTCACATCCATACATGACTACTGGAAAAACTATAACTTTGACTGGACAGACATTTGTCAGCAAAGTAATGTCTCTGCTTTTTAATATGCAGTGGAAACAGTGTCAGACTTTATTTTTTTGGGCTCCAAAATCACTGCGGATGCTGATTGCAGCCATGAAATTACAAACGCTTACTCCTTGGAAGGAAAGTTATGACCAACCTAGATAGTATATTAAAAGGCAGAGACATTACTTTGCCAACAAAGGTCCATCTAGTCGAGGCTATGGTTTTTCCAGTGGTCATGTATAGATGTGAGAGTTGGACTGTGAAGAAAGCTGATAGCCGAAGAATTGATGCTTTTGAACTGTGGTGCTGGAGAAGACTCTTGAGAGTCCCTTGGACTGCAAGGAGATCCAACCAGTCCATTCTAAAGGAGATCAATCCTGGGTGTTCATTGGAAGGACTGATGCTAAAGCTGAAACTCCAATACTTTGGCCACCTCATGCGACGTGTTGACTCACTGGAAAAGACTCTGATGCTGGGAAGGATTGGGGGCGGGAGAAGAAGGGGACGACAGAGAATGAGATGACTGGATGGCATCACTGACTCAATGGACATGAGCTTGAGTGAACTCCGGGAGTTGGTGATGAACAGGGAGGCCTGGCATGCTGTGATTCATGGGGTCGCAAAGAGTCGGACACGACTGAGCGACTGAACTGAACTAGGTTGGTCAGGCATTGCTTTCAAGGAGCAAGTATTTTTTTAATTTCATGGCTGTAGTCACCATCGGCAGTGATTTTGGAGCCCAAGGAAATTAAGTCTGTCACTGTTTCAATTGTTTCCCTATCTATTTGCTGTGAAATAATGGGACCAGATACCATGATCTTAGTTTTTTGAATACTGAGTTTTAAGCCAGCTTTTTCACTCTTCTCTTTCACTTTCATCAACAGGATGTTCAGTTCCTCTTCTCTTTCTGCTGTAAGTGTGGTGTCATCTGCATATATGATGTCATTGCTATTTCTCCCAGCAGTCTTGATTCCAGCTTATGTTTCATCCAGCCCAGCATTTTGCATGATGTACCGTGCATATAAATGAAATAAGCAGGGTGACAGGCTTGATGTACTCCTTTCCCAAATTGGAACCAGTCCATTGTTCCATAACCGGTTCTAATTGTTGCTTCTTGACCTACATACAGATTTCTCAGGAGGCAGGTCAGGTGGTCTGGTATTCCCATCTCTTTCAGGATTTTCCACAGTCTGTTGTGATCCACACAGTCAAAGGCTTGGACGTAGTCAGAGAAGCAGAAGTAGATGTTTTTCTGGAACCCTGGTGCTTTTTCAATGATCCAACAGATGTTGGTACTTTGATCTCTGGTTCCTCTGCCTATTCTAAATCCAACTTAAACATCTGGAAATTCTCGGTTCATGTACTGTTGAAGCCTCGCCTGGAGAATTTTGAGTATCACTTTGCTAGTGTGTGAGATGAGTGCAATTGTGCAGTAGTTTCAACATTCTTTGGCATTGCCTTTCTGTGGGATTGGAATGAAAACTGACCTTTTCCAGTCCTGTGGGCACTGTTGAGCTTTCCAAATTTGCTGACTTATTGGGTACGGCATTTTAACAGGGTCATATTTGAGGATCTGAAACAACTCAGCTGGAATTCCATCACCTCCACTAGCTTTGTTTGTAGTGATATTTCCCATGGTCCAGTTGACTTTGCATTACAAGATGCCTGGCTCTAGGTGAGTGATCACACTGTCATGGTTATCTGGGTCATTAAGATCTTTTTTGTATAGTTCTGTGTATTCTTGCCACCTCTTCTTAATATCATCTACTTCTGTTAGGTCCATCCCATTTCTGTCCTTTATTGTGCCCATCTTGCATAAAATGTCCCCTTGGTATCTCTAATTTTCTTGAAGAGGTCTCTAGTATTTCCCATTCTACTGTTTTTCTCTGTTTCTTTGCATTGATAAGTGATGAAGGCTTTCTTATCTTTCTTTGCTATTCTTTGGAACTCTGCATTCAAATGGGTATATCTTTCCTTTTCTCTTTTGCCTTTAGCTTCTCTTCTTTTCTCAGCTATTCTTAAGGACTGCTCAGACAACCATTTTGTCTTTTTGCGTTATTTCTTCTTGGGGATGGTCTTGATCACTTCCTCCTGTACAATGTCATGAATCTCTGTTCATAGTTCATCAGGCACTATATCAGATCTCATCCCTTGAATCTATTTGTCACCTCCACTGTATAATTATAAGGGATTTGATTTAGGTCATACCTGAATGGTCTAGTCGTTTCCCCCAGTTTCTTCGATTTAAGTCTGACTTGTGCAATAAGGATTTTGTTATCTGAGCCACAGTCAGCTCCCAGTCTTTTTTCTGCTGACTGTATAGAGCTTCTCCATCTTCCACTGCAAAGAATATAATCAGTCTGATTTTGGTTTGACCATCTGGTGATGTCCAGGTATAAAGTATTCTCTTGTGTTGTTGGAAGAGGGTGTTTGCTATGACCAATGTGTTCTCTTGGCAAAACTCTGTTAGCCTTTGCCCTGCTTCATTTTGTACTCCAAGGCCAAACTTGCCTGTTATTCCAGGGATCTCTTGACTTCCTACTTTTGCATTCCAGCCCCCTATGATGAAAGGACATCTTTTTTTTGGTGTTAGTTCTGGTAGGTCTTGTCATTCATCTTAGAATCATTCAACTTCAGCTTCTTTGGCCTTAGTGGTTGGGTCATAGACTTTGATTACTGTGATATTGAATTATTTGCTTGTAAACAAAGAGAGATCGTCCTGTCATTTTTGAGATTGCACCCAATTACTGCATTTTGGATTCTTGGGTTGACTATGAGGACTGCTGCATTTCTTCTATGGGATTCTTGCTTACAGTAGTAGATACTGAATTAAATTTGCCCATTCCAGTCCATTTTAGTTCACTGATTCCTAAAATGTCAATGTTCATTCTTGCCATCTCCTGTTTGACCACTTCCAATTTACCCTGATTCATGGACCTAACATTCTACGTTCCATTGCAATATTGTTCTTTACAGCATCAGACTTTACTTCCATCACCAGTCACATCCACCAGAGGCAAATGCACTAAGACTATTTGGAGCAGAAAGTAATATACTAGTGATTTCCTTAGCTGCCCCAGAATTGTGAATTGTAGAGCGATATGAGCATTTCTAAGAGATTAATCACACTATTGAACAATTTGTTTGAAAAAATGTACTGACCATCAGATTAGATGCTGGTATAAATGGGCTGAAAATTGTTCCATCCTCAGAGGATTGGATGACCAGAGATCTTCCTGTATAGACCATCACTGAGCACTTGGGAAATAACTGATCCTTAACATAGAAATACCTAGCTTAGAATTAATTATTTTTCTTATAACAAGTAATGTGATCACACAATTTTTAAAACATGGAAAATATCTATCAGTGCACAGAGTTTTGAAATACCTTATTTCTCTTATGTAGGATAGTTCTATACTTGGTAGTTTGTGGAAGAGCCAATACAACATACATACACATACATATATACATATACACATACAAGATAATAAAATGTAAAAGATCATTTCTGTCATATGATACTTGAAAAAATGGACATCAGACACAAGGAGTCCAAATGATGCATACTATGAGAGAATAAAAGTCAACATTAAGCAAAAACTAGCAAAAATTTGACAGGAAATAGATCCAAGTTTGTTGCAGAACCATGGATCTTTAGGAAATCTGAGGAATATTTAAGGAACACTTTGTCAACCTTAGTCCATTTTATCTAGTTTTCCAGGGATAGTATAGATTACTGGGTTTTAATTTAAAGGAATTGCTGTTTACCAACTTGAAGTTTGCTAAAGAATTTACTTCGAATCATTGGGCTTAACCTATTATGTGGCGGGTGCACACAAACCGTACTACATTGTGAAACTTCAGTATGAAAGGAAAAAGGAGCTCGCAATTTCGTTCTCTTTGTTGAAGGGTCTTAAACTATGAGAACCAAGGTAGTTTTAATCCAATTCACATGTATTTCTTTCTCTCCTTGTACATACATAAATGACATGGCTTGAGAATTTCCCTTAACTGCAATTACTTTGGGACATTTTCTCTTAAACTTAAGAAATAGATGCAGAAAATCAGATTTGAATTCCTGGCTGTATGCCAATGACTAATAGTTCTCTTCAGCTCTTTTCTGTGCTGCTTCTATAACTGGATAGATGATGGTGAGTTTTAATGGCTGCTTTGGGCCTTGGGAAAAAATTATATATAATATATATATGGAAAAGAAAGCAATTAAGGACAAAAGATTGTTGAGAGCTTTACTGACTTTCAAACTGTGAAAAGAAGAGGCCAAGGTACCTTATGCTTTTGATGCCTGAGGGCCATGAACCAGAAAGGGAAAGAAGAAAAAAAAAATCACATATTGGGGCTTTGATTTGAAATCTTTTTTCTTCTTTCCATCTGTGGGTACCGAAATAGGGTCAAAAAGCCAGCACCTCAGTTATTTTGTTGAAAGGCTAACAAAATGTCTCAACTTTCAGCACACATTCCCACTATAAGTGATAACTAAGTAAGTTGATCTTCAAGTCACTAATGCTTTCTTCCTGTTAGAACTATAGCCTCATGGTGAACTTTAGAAGCAGGTTTGAATTTTTCATAATAAATTTCCCCTGACTTACTTATGTAGATAATTAAACTAAATTCTTCCCCTCAAGAGTCAGGTTTTTTCTTCAGTGGAATAAGTCAGATAGGTTTGAAATCTGATCCAAGGTTCAATCAAATGTTATCTCTTCTTTAAAAAATAGTCCCCAAGTCAGTCATTACATGTATTGTTTGCATTTAGGAGAAACTATGAGCTCATGTTATGACCAGTGCTATCATCTTGTGAAATCACAATTGTGTCTTGATTTTTCTCAACTTTAAGAGAAGGAAAACAATTCTATGTGCCTCATAAACCACTTTCAGCACTACTGTTATAAATCTTGGATGGAATAGAATTGAGATTAGTCAGAATATCTACTTGTGGACAACTGCCAAACATCAAATCAAAGCAGACAAATTATGTAAATTCTGTGTGTGTTAGTCAGTCATGTCTGACTCTTTGTGACTCCATGGACTATAGCCCACCACAGTCCTCTGTCCATGGGATTCTCTAGGCAAGATACTGGAGTGGATTGCCATTTCCTTCTCCAGGGGATCTTCTCATCCTAGGGATCAAACCTCAGTCTCCTGCTTTGCAGGCAGATGCTTCATTGTCTGAGCAACCAAGGAAGCCCTGTAAATTCTGTAAACACACTAATTTGGATTTGTAAGAATAATTTCAGTCTTTTAGGTAGGAAAAAAAGAAAAAAAGTTTATAGGATAAATTTAAATACTATTTGAACTAAATATAATGGAAATAGAGTGGAAAAATTATCACAAATTTTGTTAAGTATTAATTTATTAAAAATTTGGAGGATGTACATTCATGCTACTTCTAAAATAAATCTATTACTGACTCCATAGAGTCAAAATTTTTTCTGATCCACTAAAGAGTAAAATTTGCATATTTTTGAGCAACTCAGAATGTATTTCATAGTTCCATAACACATGATTGTCAGATCCATGGTTTATATTTATTATAGATCTCTTTATACATCATACTATCATCCAAGTGAACAATGTATGAATGCTGTTCACAAAAACTAAAATCATGATATTAAAAATAAAAGCCAAGAAAAGCAGTAAAATCCCAAATAGATGCTACTTTGCTAGTTTTCTGATTTGTGTGCTATTATTAATTTTTAAAATTTTGTTCACAGCTCTGTTTCCTTTGGACTGAAAAACATGTTATTGTGTGCTTGCTTCATCACTGAAGAATGGTAAGTCTCTAATCTTACTCATGTTAGTAATTTTCCATTCTGGTACTAATTTGTCTGAAAGAAAGTAAACATGCAGGCACTATAATAACTTAATTTTTTATAGTATCATACATTTTCTGAGCAAGTTTTATATATTATCTTTTTTACCCTTATTTTCTAATTTTGTACGTAGGTGGGAAATGCTATTATGGTTAGTTGAAAAAAAAAAAGGAAAATGGTGCATAGAAGGAATGTAACCTTTCTAAAATCATAGAAGTAGTTATTCTTATTTTTAAGAATATTTATTTTTCTTCTGTATGAAGTTAAAAAAAAAAAAGGCACAATAAGTGTCCTGTTTATCCTTCTGCCAAGGTAGGCATATTATCTTCATTTTTACATTTGAGGAAAAAAGAACTGAGAGTTGTTTAACTTGCCCAAGTTTATGCAACTAGCAAGGGGTAATATGAGAGTCTAACCTGGCTAAGGCTGATTTTAAAGGCCATTCTTCTTCAAATATATATATATCCTTTATATTGATCTAGTTTTTGAATTCCAAATGGTACTTTCAACTAGTCATAGATTCCCTTCTTGTGTGTGTGGTGATTATGACTCCTACCCAATTAATAGAACTCAGTTTAATACAATCATAAGTATTTGTAGAGAAATAATTCTTCTTGCATATGATTAAAATATTTTTTAAGCTTACATTCTACTAATTGTCACATTACAAAAATCTGAGTGATCTTGATAAAGAAGAATTGTGTCTGTGCATAATGGGTGGCTATCATTGCAGAATGGAAAAATAAAACTAATCAGATTAACATTTCAAGCTAAGTTACAGATTTTTATTTTATTAAACATAAATTATGTGTGTGTAATAATCACATAAAATAAACATAAAAATAATAATAGAAAATGTTCTTATAATGATTAACCAGCTTAGGAAACAATACATGTTTTATTTATTGATATTTCTGTATTCCTTTCTCATATTAATCCTCAATACTCTTTCTGCAAAAGTATACTATAATCCTACACTTAGTATTAATCCATCTCCCCTATGGCTATATATATCAAAGTATATGTATTTGTCAACAAACAGCATGTATTATTATGTTGTATATTAAAAAAAATTAGACATCCTTTTGAAGCATAAGAACACGTGGCCTACCTAAGACTGAGGTTGAATGAGAGTAACATATAAAAGCTTCTGACTCTCACTATCAGCTGAGTAATCTATCTAGTAACTAGCAGTAGAAAAATGTATCAACAGAGGAGGAGCAAGAGAGCAGGGAGACCACATCTGTGGCACAGCATGTAGGTAAGGGTGAAACCTGAGTCTATAGCAAGGACAATCAGAAAATCCTTCTGACTCTGGAGCCACCATTCTAAGTTCAACCAATAGAATCTCACACTAAATAAATTTGAAGCTTGATGTGTCCTGAAGGTATCACAGCAAGATAGATAGACAGACAGACAGACATATGGATAGGTACATAAACAGGTAGACAGACACATAGATACAAAGATAGATATATAAGCAAACCAGTGAAAACCCCATACTAACAACCTGATAGAAGAAGAGATATGCCCACAGTAGGCTCAGATACTATTTTTTCATTCTCTATGTTTTGAATACACTATCATTAACATTTAATTAAATTTACAAGACAAAATAAGAAGAATTTTTTTTTAAACTTACCCACTGTGAACAAAGTTATAAATTCATGCCAACATTATCCAGATATTAATTAACTGAACTTTAACCATGAGTAGTATGTTAAAGGATTCCATAGAAAATATAGGCAATATGAAGGAACAAATGGAGAATTTGTACAGAGAAGAAGATTAGAAAAAGGGTTTAATAAAAACAATAGAAATGGAAGAAAAAGGCAAGAGAAGTGAAACATGATTTCAAGGAGCTCATCCTCCAAACATCTGAAGAAAGGAATCAAAATAGAAAGTTAACCAATAAAATTATCAAAATGTAGTCACAAAGAATAAAGAAAAAACAAAATGGATTATCCAAAAATGAAACAAAAAGCCTACTTAGCTGTAATACAATATCAGATATTCTAACATATGTAATTGGAGCCTCATGAGGAAATGAAGGAATATGAAAAAAGAAAGGTTTGAGAAATGGTAGCTGATAAATATACAACAATAATGAAAGGTATTAAAACACAGAATCAAGGAGCTCAAAGAAACCCAAACAAGATAAATAAGAAAATACACATATATATAACAGTCACATTCAATATTCATATTTTCAAATTGTTTAAAAAAGAAAAGATAAAAGGAACATCTTGCAAGCAGTCAGAAAATGAAAATAAATACAACTGAAATCTCCTTAGAAATTATGCAAACCCAATGACAATAAATTGATATTTAAAATACCAACATGAAAAAAAGCTATCAATTCAAAATTCTATACCCAACAAAATTCTTTCAAAAGGTAAAGGGAAAATGTAAAAAAACCAAAAAACTATTTGTTGTTTTACTTACATAGACATATGTTGCTTGTTTATGGAAACTCTTTGTTATGTCTTTGAGACTTCTCCATCTATATACATAACTGCTGCTGCTTAGTCACTTCAGTCGTGTCCGACTCTGTGTGACCCCATAGACGGAAGCCCACCAGGCTCCCCCATCCCTGGGATTCTCCAGGCAAGAACACTGGAGTGGGTTGCCATTTCCTTCTCCAATGTGTGAAAGTGAAAAGTGAAAGTGAAGTCGCTCAGTCGTGTCCGACCCTTAGCGACCCCATGGACTGCAGCCTACCAGGCTTCTCCATCCATGGGATTTTCTAGGCAAGAGTACTGCAGTGGCTTGCCATTGCCTTCTCCAATATACATACTGAACTGAACACTTTAACAAGAAATTCCACACTTAGTCATACACCTTAGAGAAAATCTTGTGCATTAATTACCAAAAGACATTTAAGAATGCTACTACAGTAATATTTAGAATAGAGAAAAATTATAAAAACTCAATGTCCATCAGCAAAAATATGGATTTTAAGTTGAGTTTATATATACAAAAAATGTTAGGTGATAGTCAAAATAGGTGAAGTAGTTATGTATATAACATCAGTTATTCCAGTGAACATCCAGGACTGATCTCCTTTAGGATGAACTGGTTGGATCTCCTTGTTGTTCAAGGGACTCTCAAGAGTCTTCTTCAACACTGCAGTTCAAAAGCATCAATTCTTCAGCACTCAGCTTTCTTTAGAGTCCACCACTCACATCCATACATGACTACTAGAAAAACCATAGACTTCACTAGATGGACCTTTGTTGGCAAAGTAATGTCTCTGCTTTTTAATATGCTGTCTAGGTTACTGCAAGGAGATCCAACCAGTGCATTCTAGAGGCGATCAATCCTGGGTGTTCATTGAAAGGATTGATGCTAAAACTGAAACTCCAATACTTTGGCCACCTCATGCAACGAGTTGACTCACTAGAAAAGACTCTGATGCTGGGAGGGATTGGGGGCGGGAGGAGAAGGGGACGATAGAGAATGAGATGGCTGGATGGCATTACCAACTCGATGGACATGAGTTTGAGTCAACTCCGGGAGTTGGTGATGGACAGGGAAGCCTGGCGTGCTGTGATTCATGGGGTCGCGAAGAGTCGGACATGACTGAGCGACTGAACTAACTAACTAGGTTAAACTGTAACTATTATAAATTTTTTACTTTAATAGATAATACCAAATTGCTTTGCAACTGCTTAAGCAATTTGCATTCTCCCTAACAGTGTCCAATAATGTCACTTACAGTTTTCCTAAATTCTTTTCACAGTGTGTGACATCAGGATTTTTTTAACTTTCGTTAAAAAATTATTGGAAGTACAAATTCCTTCTCAGTGTCATTTCTGCTACCAAGTCCTTGATTACTAGTGAGGTTGCAGGATGTTTTATGTTTGTTGTAAATGTAATTTCTTCTATGTATCAACTATTTAATATTTTATCATTTTTCTAATAATATCTTTTGTCTTATTTGTCAGACAGAAGACAGAATTTGTCTTCTATATATCAGTCCTATGGACTGTAAATAGTTATTTCATAATCTTTTTACCTTTTTGTGAAGTCATTTGATCCATGGGTTATCTTAATGTCATATAACTCAGTGTATCAATTTTATGGCTTTCAGTTTTAGGTTTGTTAGAAAATTCACCTATATCTTGTAGTCCTAAAGACATTTGTTCTTGATGCCTTGATTTTTACTTTTAAATCTTAAATGTTAGATCTAGTATTTATTTTTCTATACTATTTAAGACAGTAAGTAAATCTTTATTTTCCTTACGAGAAACTCTCCAAGAATCGTTAGCCCACTAAGTTTTCAGTTTTATTAAGATTTTAAGGAAATGTAACACAACACACATGTTTAAATTATATAAACTGACCAATGTTTATGTACATATGCACTCTTAAAATCATCATTACAGGCAAGAAAAAGAGCCAGTCACCTCCAAATTCTTCATGTCCCTTCATAGTCTCACTCTCAAGACCATCTTTATCCATTTTGCCCTTTAACAACTACTTTATATACTTTTTCTGTTTCCCAATTTCTATTTTATACTCTGGGAAGCCAATTGCATGTATATTAGGCTCCTTGAATTGCCCCATAGCTCACTATGATGTGTTCATTTACTCTCAGTCCTTTTTATCCGTGTTTCATTTTGGACAATTTCCATAGCTTTATCTTCAGGTTCACAAATCTTTTCTCTTACAAATCTAATCTACTGTTATTCTCTAATTTTTTTGTTTGTTTGTTTTTTAATCTCTGTCATTTGTTTTTCATCTCTAGAAATTTGATTTAGTTAATAGCCTTGGTGGCTCAGATGGTAAAGAATCCACCTGCAATGATAGAAACCTGGGTTTGATCCCTGAGTTGGGAAGATCCCCTGGAGGAGGGCATGACAATGCACTCCAGAATTCTTTCCTGGAGAATCGCTATGGACAGACGAACCTGGTGGGCTATAATCCATGGGGTTGCAAAGAGTCGGACACAAATGAGTGACTAAGAACACACCTATTTTACATCTTTTATTTCTAAATTTAACATGATCTATCTTTAAATTCTTGATCATTTGGAGTATACAATTCATATTTTTGTTTTAATGCTCTTGGCTAATAATGAAATTCTTTGAATAATTTTTCTCTTTATTATGGATCATATTGTTTTATTTCTTTGAGTGCCTGGAAAATTTTTATGATTTCAAACATGTGAACTTTACCTTGTTGGATGCTGAGTATTTTCATATTCCTATAATTATTACTTTTTTTTTTGGTGTGTAGCTAAGTTATGTGAATATTTTGCTCCTTTCAAGTTCTTTCATTTACGTTTACTCTTGGGATCATCAAGGTAATAGTCTTGGGCTAAATTTGATCTACTCTTATGCCATATACTGAAGTGGACCCCCCAGTTTTTCATGAATTACAAGGTTTTTCCATCTTCATTGGTGGAAAAAACAAAGAAACAAACAATTTTTTCCTAGTCAGTTCAGGGTGATTTTCAACTAGTGTTTTTCGTTGGATATTTTGGGGACCTCAGGAAATTTCTATTCAGAAATTCTAATCAGTGCTCAGTTGAAGACTTGAGAAGGACCTTCTACAGACCTATAGAACTTTATCTTTTGTATGTTTCTCTTTTCTGATCCTCTGGTCTGTAAACTCAGACTTCTTTAGTCCCTTTGGACTCACAACTGTATTTCTTCAAATCAGGGAGACTTCTAGCATCTACTAGGTTTTTTTTTTTCATTTTTTTTTTTTTTTTGCTGCCTCTATAACTTACATATTTTCTCCAGGCAGTAAGGTTGAACAATCAAAAGGCTCATCTTGTTTGTTTCCTCTTTCTCAGTGGTCGTTTCCTGCACTGCCTAATGTCTAAAAGTTGTTTTCTCACGTATTTTTCAATGTTATGGTTGTTTTAGGCACAGGGAATAAATCCAGTCCCTGGCACTATTTTTTAGCCAAAAGCAGAAAACTGCTCATTTTTAAACTTTCTACATATGTATGATGTTCAGTTCTGATTCATTGATCCATTTATATATCTCTATACAAATTCCCTTCATACTATAAACGTATAAATATGTTAGTAACTTATGGAGAAAATTTACCTTTTATTTTCCTTCAAACATTGTTTCATTGGTTTATAACCCTATTATTTTTTATAAAATTTAAAATTAGTTAACAAAAATTTCTCATTGTAATTTTGATTGGAATTACATTGAATTTAGATATTAATGTGAGGAAATTAAAAATATGAAATAGTCTCATTAATGATCACAGTTTTCCTCTGCAGGTCTTCATACCTTTTTAATAAGTTTGCAAAATTTTTATATAAAATTCCAAAATATTTTTCCAGTATTTATTTCTTATTTATATTTTAATTATCTTGAAAATTCTGCATGCATTTAAATTAAAATTTCTAATTATTTTATGTCTGAAGGAGCAATGTTAATTTTTCATTATAGGCCTAATAGAGAACTGTTTTCTTACTATTTTGATAATCTATATAGATGATTTTATCTTTTATGAATAATGACATGTAATTATTTCTTTCCATATATATTCATTTTCTTTGTTCTTAGTGTTTGTTACACTAAATAATGGTGGAACAAATTCTTTTCTTGCTTTTTTAAAATATGATTGACCCAAGGATCGAACCTGTGTCTCTTAAGTCTCCTGCATTGGCAGGCAGGTTCTTTACCACTAACGCCACCTGGGAAGCCCCAGAATTTAAATAGGCTCATGTTTTTATGATAAATCCAAACTGATCAATTAAAAAAAATAAAATTGTTAAGACTCCGATATCTTATATTGAGCCTCCCTGAGTATACCAACAGACTTGTAACTTCCAGGGAACATTATTGTCTAAAGGTTGAGTTGTTGCATTCTGAAATTCATTTCCTCATTTGTAACAAGTCCAAGCTTCACATAGGGCACAAGTTCTTACCAACCAATGAATAGTGTAGCAGAGATGCAATCATACAATTGTAACACTGGACCAATCTTGGAAACTGGAAGCTCCTCTGATGGTGAACTTTTGTCTCAAACTCTCCCTGAAACTCTTGCCAAACCATTCTTAAACTTCCTGGCATTATATGATGCTCTCATCCAACCGTCCTTCCCTCTCTGCTTTACTCAGGATCAGTCTTTGCTATCCTCATCTTTACTCAGATAGCAAAGATCAGTCTTTGCTTCATCCTTGTTTTCTCTCACAGACAGTTCTTCTATTGAAATTCATGTAAGTTTAACCCCATCTTGATGTCTGCTTCTTAGAAGAACTCGATATAACAAAAATGGTACTGCTACTGGAATAGTCTGAGGAAAAAAAATCTACAAGATTGGGTTTGGAAATGACTCATTCACGGGCAGGGCAGCATTTTGATTGATAGGCAAGACATGTATGCATATTACTTAGAAAAATGTGGTCCTTCAATTGCTGAAAATTTCACCAACAGTAATCTGGGAAATTTTCTCCATAGAGGGACTACAATGGCAGGTATAAAGTTATTTAAAGTTGAGAAACATGGGAGTAACAGTGCCCTCAAAGACAGCAGTTAGCTGGTTACTGGTATAATGTATTGAAGCCTTGCAGATGGCAATCAAAGACTGAGACCTGCTAACAAGCAGTTAATATAAGAGTCACAGAGGCATTATCTCCAAAATGGAAAGGCTGACATAAATGAGCAGCAGACTGAAGACCTAACTGTAAGAGCTGAAGTGCTCTAGAGACATTTGACTATTCAGCATCAGTTCAGTTCAGTCGCTCAGTCGTGTCCGACTCTTTGCGACCCCATGAATCACAGCACGCCAGGCCTCCCTGTCCATCACCAACTCCCAGAGTTCACTCAGACTCATGTCCATCGAGTCGGTGATGCCATCCAGCCATCTCATTCTCTGTCGTCCCCATCTCCTCCCGCCCCCAATCCCTCCCAGCATTAGACTCTTTTCCAGTGAGTCAACTCGTCGCATGAGGTGGCCAATTCAGCATAGCAGATCTGTTAAGTGAAGGGTGAGAGAAATGATATCCTAAAATACTATGTGGAGGTACAAGTTTGGATATCCCTGAGGGTATTGACTCTGCAACCTTCCTGTACTGTGCAGGCTTGCAAAAATAGAAAGCTCCCTTCCTCAGGCAACCCTGGAGTCGAGAAACAGTCTGGTGTCCTGATTCAGAGTCTTTGCCTTGGTCAGACACACTGTGGCTTTGAGTGACAACCTTCTCTCTATCACTTCGGGAGGATTTCTTAGGTTCTCTCAGCCTCTGGACCCACCCTGACTGTAAAATGGTTAAACAAATCATCTGGGTAGTGAGGATTAGGGGAGAAGGCGCCTGTCGCAAAAGCACTTGGTGCAGTGTCTTCAGGACTGTCTTACCCAGGGGCCTTCACCCCACCCCATGGGAGCTTTGCCAACTCTGGGTTCCAGGACTGTTTCCACTTATGAAGAATCCCATCTTCATCAGAAGTTGAACGCAGTGCATGAAAGGTCTTAAATTTCTTTGGTCACTGCACTTGGTAGGGATTAAATGTGACATTTTTGACCAGTTTCTTACAATCTATTACTTTCTTACAATCAGTTTTTATACAATGAAAAGAATTCAATTTCCAACCAGCCCCGAAGAGTAGTCTTTGATTTTGCCAGGCCTCAGAATGACTCCCAAACTGAATAAATGTTTATTGAATAAATGATTTAATGAATGAAAAAAATGATGAATTTTTAAGTCCAGCCTGTGCTAAATCTCCATTTACCAGATTTGAATCCCATCTTTAAGTTTGTTGCTTTCACCATTTTCAACTTTTTCAAGCATGAAGTTTTACAACCAGACAAATCAATAATAAAGGATATCTGACGTTTGGGAAAAAAAAATAGTCCACCCTTCCCTTAAATAATTTAGCATCTACCTGTATTGAAAGATACTGTAGAATTCTCTTTCCCACTGACAAAAGTGGCCCTCAGAAGCTGTTTCTACCTGTTCTCATTGCTGCCCAGCCAAAAAAAATGACATAGTCTTGCTGAAGATGGCACTTGCCCAATAAACGCAGGTCATGAATTTCCTAGTGTAGGATTCCAAGCTGAATTTATATCCAAATTTCTAAAACCTGGATTACTTTGTTTCATGCTATTCCCTTTTCCTTGTTTTAACATCTATTCTGTACTCAGGCTTTATGCAGATATCCAGTTATATCACCTGACTATGTATATACAGGTAGGATAAAATGTGAAAAGAAGAGTAATATGTACCGTTTTAAAGAGGTGTGGTAACTGAAATTAGAGAGAGAGACCTCCCTAAGACATTCTGAGACATTAACATTCTTGTTAATCAAGAATGGGGTTAATACTCTACCTACTATTCTTTATGTAAAAATATTCACTGCATGACCAGTAGTCAGGAAGCTGAGAAAGATACATGCATAATCTTAGAGAAGTCATTCCTTAGCTTAAGAAAGCAGAGACACCGAAATAATAGCTCTCTAAGGTCAGATCAGGAGCTCCTTGTTGCAAAATTTAGACTTAAATTGAACAAAATAGGGGAAACCACTAGATAATTTAGGATTGACCTAAATCAAATTCCTTATGAGTATACAGTGGAAATGACAAATAGATTCAAAGGAGTAGATCTGATAAGAGTACCCGGAGAAATATGGATGGAACTTTGTAACATTGTACAGAAGGTGGTAACCGAAATTATCCTCAAGAAAAAGAAATGCAAAAAGAAAAGAAGAGAAGCTAAAGGCAAAGTACAAAAGGAAAGACACTCATCTGAATGCAGAGTTCCAAAAAATAGCAAGGAGAGATAAGAAAGCTGTTGTAAGTGGTCAATGCAAAGAAATAGAGAAAAACAATAGAATGGGAAGACTAGAGACCTCTTCAAGAAAATTAGAGATACCAAGGGAACATTTCTTGCAAAGATGGGCACAATAAAGGACAGAATCCTTAAGGACCTAATAGAAGCAGAAGATATTAAAAAGAGGTGACAAGAATACACAGAATTGTATGAAAAATGTCTTAACGATCCAGATGACCATGCTGGTGTGGTCACTCATCTAGAGCCATACATACTGGTGTGTGATGTCAAATATAACACTTTAGGAAGCATTATTAAGAGCAAAGCTAGTAGAAATGATGGAATTACAGTTGAGCAATTTCAAACCTAAAAGATGATACTGGTAAAGTGCAGTCCTTAATATGACAGCAAAGTTGGGAAACTCAAGAATAGCCATAGGACTGAAAAATTTCAGTTTTCCTTCCAATCCCAAAGAAAGGCAATGTCAAAGAATGTTCAAATTGCCCTACAATACAATTGGACTCATTTCACATGCTAGCAAGGTAATGCTAAAATCCTTCAAGCTAGGCTTCAACAGTAAGTGAACCGAGAACTTCCAGATGTACAAGCTAGATTTAGAAAAGGGAAAGGGACCAGTTATCAAATTGCCAACATCCGTTGGATCATAGAAAAAGTAAGAGAATTCCAGAAAAACATCTACTACTGCTTCGTTGATTACTCTAAAAACTTTGACTGTGGATCACAGCAAACTGTGGAAAATTCTTGAAGAGATGGGAATACCAGACCACCTTACCTCCTCAGAAACCACTATGCAGGACACACAGCAACAGCCACAACTGGACATGAAACAATGGACTGGTTATAAATTGGGAAAGGAGTATGTCAAGGCTATATATTGTCATTCTACTTAATTAACTTATATGGAAAGTGAAGTGAAAGTGAAATCGCTCAGTCGTGCCTGACTCTTTGCGACCTCATGGATTGTAGCCTACCAGGCTCCTCCATCCATGGAATTTTCCAGGCAAGAGTACTGGAGTGGGTTGCCATTTCCTTCTCCAGGGGATCTTCCCAACCCAGGGATCGAACCCAGGTCTCCCGCATTATAGGCAGATGCTTTACTATCTGAGCCACCAGGGAAATCCTATATGGAAAGTACATCATGTGAAATGCCAGGCTGGATAAAGCACAAGCTGAAATCAAGATTGCCAGGAGAAATATCAATAAACTCAGATATGCAGATGATACCATTCTAATGGCAGAAAGCAAAGAGAAACTGAAGAGCCTCTTGATGAAGGTGAAAGAGGAGAATGAAAAGTTGGCTTAAAACTCAACATTCAGAAAACAAAGATCATGGCATCTGGTCCCATTCCTTCATGGCAAATAGAAGGGGAAAAAGTGAAGTCAGTGACAGATTTTATTTTCTTGGATTCCAAAATTATTGAGGACAGTGATTGCAGCCATGAAAGTAAAAGATGCTTGTTACTTGGAAGAATAGCTATGACAAACCTGGAGAGCATATTAAAAAATAGAGACAACTCTTTGCCAACATAGGTCCATCTAGTCAAAGCTATGGTTGTCCCATTAGTCAACATTCAGAAAACAAAGATCATGGCATCTGGTCCCATCACTTCCTGGGAAATAGATGGCGAAACAGTGGAAACAGTGTCAGACTTTATTTTTTGGGCTCCAAAATCACTGCAGATGCTGATTGCAGCCATGAAATTAAAAGACGCTTACTCCTTGGAAGAAAAGTTACGACCAACCTTGATAGTATATTAAAAAGCAGAGACATTACTTTGCCAACCAAGGTCCGTCTAGTCAAGGCTATTGTTTTTCCAGTGGTCATGTATGGATGTGAGAGTTGGACTCTGAAGAAAGCTGATTACTGAAGAATTGATGCTTTTGAACTGTGGTGTTGGAGAAGACTCTTGAGATTCCCTTGTACTGCAAGGAGATCCAACCAGTCTATTCTAAAAGAGGTCGATCCTGGGTGTTCATTGGAAGGACTGATGTTAAAGCTGAAAATCCAATACTTTGCCCACCTCATGCGATGAGTTGACTCACTGGAAAAGACTCTGATACTGGGAAGGATTGGGGGCGGGAGAAGAAGGGGACTACAGAGAATGAGATGGCTGGATGGCATCACCGACTCGATGGACATGAGTTTGAGTGAACTCCGGGAGTTGGTGATGGACAGGGAGGCCTGGCATGCTGTGATTCATGGGGTCGCAAAGAGTCGGACACGACTGAGCAACTGAACTGAATGTGTGGGTCAGACCATAAAGAAGGCTGAGCACCAAAGAATTGATGCTTTTAACTGTGGTGACAGAGAAGACTCTTGAGAGTTCCTTAGATAGCAAGGAGATTAAATCAGTCAGTCCTAAAGGAAATCAGTTCTGAATATTCATTGGAAAAATTGATGCTGAAGCTGAAGTTCCAATATATTGACCACCTGATGCAAAGAACTGATTCATTGGAAAAGACCCAGATCCTCAGAAAGATCGAGAGCAGGAGAAGAAGGGCATGACAGAGGATGAAATGGTTGGATTGCATCACCGACTCAATGGACATGAATTTGAATACACTCCAGGAGATAGCGAAGGACAGGGAGGATATCACACTCCAGGATATAATGAAGGATATTGAAGTAAAGAAATGTGTGCTGCAATGAATGGGGTCACAAAAAGTCAGACATAAATTAGTGACTTGAACAACAACAAAGTCTGCAAAATAATTAACAGATGTGATTCCAATGTAGGTAAACACAAACTCTCTAAAACATGACACCATTTCATAAACGGTTTTTTATACCCCAGTCATTATTCATACTTTGGTTCTAGTTCTATTCTGTGCAGCTAGGTCAAGTAAGTCTTAGTCATAGAAAATGTGATATGCCTGCTACTGCTGCTAAGTCACTTCAGTCGTGTCCGACTCTGTGACCCCACAGACGGCAGCCCACCAGCCTCCACCGTCCCTGGGATTCTCCAGGCAAGAACACTGGAGTGGGTTGCCCTTTCCTTCTCCAATGCATGAAAGTGAAAAGTGAAAGTGAAGTCACTCAGTTGTGTCCAACTCTTCGCAACCCCATGGACTGCAGCCTACCAGGCTCTTCCGTCAATAGGATTTTCTAGGTAAAAGTTAAAAATTAGTCTTGTGGTAAGTTGCTAAGCTATGTTTTGAGTTTCTTCATTCATTTCACATATATCCTTTCTCAGACTTTTTACTTTAAATGCACTCTACTCAGCATTATTTCTCAGTATCACAAAAAGTCATGATAAATAGATAATACCCTTCTTTATAAGTATTCATTTATGTCCTCTCATTTAGGATAATGGCATTCCCTGAATTACTCATTACAATCTTCCATTCAGTTCAGTCTGTCACTCATGTCTGACTCTGCAACCCCATGGACTGCAGCACACCAGGCTTCCCTGTCCAACATGAACTCCTGGAGTCTGCTCAAATGTCATACAACCATCTCATCCTCTGTCATCCCCTTCTCCTCCTGCCTTCAATACAGTCTTAGTTTATGTGTTTTGTCCTGGTATAACCCACTTTCACTGTTAAAAGTGACTAGTTTGTAAAATATGTGACATGGTTATTTCATCTGTAATCTCATTTGCTTAGTTTTGTGTGAATCATTAAGTCCTTCCTTATTCCCTTAATCAAGGGTATATTCTAATTTATAAACACCTTTATGAGCCCCCTCCCACCTTGTTTTTCATGTATTTCTGTTTTTATCCTCTTCCTTCTCACCACGCAATTCATCATTCACATAGACCACGTCTAGGTATATCATCCGAGAAGGCAATGGCACCAAACTCCAGTACTCTTGCCTGGAAAATCCCATGGATGGAGGAGCCTGGTAGGCTGCAGTCCATGGGGTCGCGAAGAGTCGGACACGACTGGGTGACTTCACTTTCACTTTTAACTTTCATGCATTGGAGAAGGAAATGGCAACCCACTCCAGTGTTCTTGCCTGGAGAATCCCAGGGATGGGGGAGCCTGGTGGGCTGCCATTTATGGTGTCACACAGAGTCAGACATGACTGAAGCGACTTAGCAGCAGTAGCAACAGATATATCATCCATTCATAAAACTCCTGGGGAATTCTTTTGCTACTCTCAAATCAACAGGTTGATAAAGCATTATTTGAGAGAATTTAGATATGTCCTAAGCTAAGGCTTTTGAATAGTCTCATTGTCTTAAACTAGTGTTTTGAGTTCTTTCAGTTCTTGAGTCATTCCAGAGACTCAGATTTTAGATTCTAAATAAGTACTATTACTCATGAGACACAAGCATTTGAACAATTGCCTATTATTGAAAAATAATTTAACTTTGTTTCTGACTTTCATCCCATATCTTAATTTTCTTACATATTCTTTACCAATGAGTTGTTCTGCCTCTAAATGTCTGTGCTAGGTTAAATGGTTAGAAGCTGCCCTTTAATACTGTACATCCCATATAAAGCTATTATCCTAACACATCTTCAAATAAGAAACAAAAGAGTATAGGTACTTGGACTGAGCAAGATTTCTCAGGAACTAATGAATAAATAATGATATTTCATGAATAATTCAAGATGAGCATAGTATGCCTCAAACAATCTTTGTCTGCAAAATAATAAAATCTTTTAATACAAATAGGAATGGGGTTAATTGTATTCTTGGAAGCATGTACTGTACTCTCACATTCTGTCTTTGCATGAGGATTTAATATACAGGTGAGGCTTTAGAATAGTAGGAATTTAACACCTTGCTTGAGAGAGATTATAAAATTTAAATCCTACTATAAAGAAAGGACTCTGGCATTATGTTTACCATCCTTAAAGCAAACATTTCCATACAAAGAAGAATCAATATTAAGACAGTACAAGGAAATGTCACAGCTCTGCTACTTACTCAGATTTGAGGCAATCACTTACCAGCTTGTTACTCAGCTAAAAATTTATAATTATGTTGATTTTGACCTTCAACCATCCCATTTTTCTTCACTATAGATTATTCTAATATTGCTTATAAAAATGAAGAGAATTTTATATTATGGTCTCTTTAAAATATCAGGTGACATATCAGTTTCAAGAAATGGTTGTATAGTGTTCAGGAATTTTAAATCAACAAAACTAACAAGTCAAATACAACAACAACAATACAAGTCAAGTTGGCAGACCTCTAGGACTCCACCAGGATTTAAGAAATCTCATTTAATTTGCATGTCTTCACTCTAGACACTTGGATAATTTTGAATTCCTTTAGGTACAATACTTATGAACTGTGTGACTTTACCTCCCTAAGTGTCCGTATCTATTTATTAAAATGAGTTTAAAAAAATACTAATCTTAAAGGGTTGTTTAAAGATTAAATTAGGTAATACATGCCAAACTCTTATACCATGAACCATTAGCTTTTACTTTTTTCTGATGTACACATTACTCACTCAAAGGAATTATCATAAAGTATAACTCATAACAACAAAATTTCCACTTCTGTAGTAATCTTAGAAATTCAGTTAAAATAGCAAAGTACATTTTTTTCAATTTCAGAAAACCAAAAATAGAATAACATATGAGGTAGAAACCCTACTACTATCAAGACATAACTCTAATTCAAAAAGACGCACACCCCTCAATGTTCATTTTAACATTATTTACAATAACCAGGACTTGAAATCAACTTAAATGTCCATCAATAGATGAATAGACAAAGAATCTATGGTACATGTATATGATGGAATATTACGTAGGCATAAAATGACACATTTGAGTCAGTTCTATTGAGGTAGATGAACCTAAAGACTATTATATAGAGTGAAGTAAGTCAGAAAGAGAAAAAAATATCATATATTAGCACATATATATGGAATCTATAAAGTTAGTACTGATGAACCTCTTTGTAGAGCAGCAATGGAGATACAGACATAGACAATACAGTTAGAGGAGAGGGTGCAACAGATTGAGAGAGTAGAATGTATATGGAAACATATGCATTATCATATGTAAAATAGGTTGCCATGGGAATTTACTATATGATCCAGGGAGCTCAAACTGGTGCTCTGTGACAGCCTAGAAGGGTGGGTTGAGATGGAGGTAGGAGGGAGGTTCAAGAGGCAGGGCATGTATGTTTACCTACAGTTAATTCATGTCCATGCATTGCAGAAACCAACACAATATTGTAAAGCAATTATACCCCAATTAAAAATAAATTTAAAAAGGATTTAAAAAACTACATTAGAAAAGTTTATTATTTCTGATATTTGTGAAGTTGCTATGAAATTGGAACTTCCATACTTTGCTGATGAATTGTGTAATATTTTTGAATTAATTCAGTAATTATATAATTAAACATATAAAATTTTATACGTTTTAACCTAATTATTCCACTTCTGTAAAAATATCGAATGGGAAACCAGTAAAAATGGAAAAAACTAAGGACACACCTATACACTGCAATATTCTTTGAAATGGTGAAATAGAAAACCTTGTATTCACCAATAGCATAATAAAAATGAATTAATATACATTAATTTAAATGATATGATAGAAATGATTATTCTTATATCACAACATGAGAAACCAGAAATACAAAATATTGCTTCAATGCTGGAAATAGGCATATGAAAAAAATCCTGACAGTCAAATAACAAAAAGTGTACTACTTTTTTATAACAAAACAACTTTATGAATGGTCTCTCTCCTTTTTTATATTTCAAATTATTTTTTTTATGTTTCCATATAGTTTTTATACAGTAAAATTAGCTTTGAATGCTTTACAAGGAAAAATAAAGTTTTAACAAAATAATCACTTATATTCTCAGCAATTATGTTTTTAAAAACTTAACATATACCAGGTTCTGAGCTTTCCAGTACAGGAGGAATACATGGTTTAGTAAATTTGAAGTGCTTGTAGGAAGGTGACCTTTAAAAAAAAATGAGGCTAAATTGAATAATAACATTATATAAGCTTAAAGTGTATAACATATTTTGATATTTGTTTATACTTCAAAGTGATCACCACCATAAGTTTAGTTATCTTCCATCACCCAAACAACTGACTCCCATAACCCAAACCCCTAACTCCCTTCCTTTCTAGTTAGAACTAATCTGTTCTCTGTATCTGTGAGTTTGATTTTGTTTAGTTTGTTTATGTAATTTTTTTAAGTTCCACATATAAGTGAAATCACATGGTATTAGTCTTTACCTAACATTTCACTTAGTATAATACCCTTAAGGTCCATTTATGTTGTTGCAAATGGCAAGATGCCCCCCTTTTTCTTGGCTTTGTAGTATTCCATTTTGTATGTCTCTGTGTGTGTGTGTGTGTGTGTGTGTATATATATTTATCCATTCATCCATCATCAGACATTTAGGTTGTTTCCATATCTTGGCTATTGTTAATGCCGCAGTGAACATACAGGTGCATATATATGTTTGAGTTAGTGTGTTCATGCATGCATGCATGCTAAGTCTTCATATTCTTCAGATAAATACCCCGAAGTGGCATAGGTGGATACTTTGGTAGTTCTATCTTTACTTTTTTGAGGAATCTCCATACTGTTTTCCATGGAAGTGACTTTTAGCTGAACTGTCATCAAGAATTTGCAAATACTTTCACATCAGTTTTCCTTGTCAAAATCCAGGTAGGAAACACATAGAAATGAGACTATTCTGTTAAAATTGTCTTATGTTGTATACTTTTAATGAAATCTGTCTACACTCAGTCTTCAAAAATAAAACTAAAAAATAGAATATTTATCACATATTCACAAAAAAACCTAATCCGCAACCTGCAAAAGTGAAGTGGCCTGTAGGGGAGATAAAACCACAGTTCAATTCCAAGTCAACAGATACTCAAATATTTCAGTGTATACTGTCCTAAGGACCCTGGGTTCCATTATGCTTCCCGTAAACTGAGACATTTGAGAGGAATTCTGTTTCATTCAGCCCTCCATAATTTTATATTAAATATCTACCCTTATGGAAACAAACAAAGAAAAAAACCCATTGGACTCTGTTTTTTATGATGATCCTTTGGGGTTATTCAGGATGGTTTTGTTTTCTATAAAATGTTTGGAGTGATTTTTTTTTTTTTCCTAAAACTCAACTTGTGGCTCAGAACTTTGAAATCTCTGCATTGTCAGTTCATGTTTGAGAACGCATTCACTGATTGCTCTGGGCTCACTCAGTCTTCAGTAGGCTGCAGAATAACTGTCTAGTGAAACAAAACTAGTGATTAAGAGCTGATTTGAGATAGTAAGAAACGTAACACAGAGAATGCATGAGCAGAGTTCCTCTAGGGTTTCCACTTTTGACAATAACATACATTTTTCTCTGTCTACTTATTTTTTGTTTCAGGTGCTTAAAAGCTGAGGTCTAGTATTCTAAGCAAGTTAGCAATAATTAGGAAAATAAAGTAAAAGATAATAAGGAAGCATACATATGTGTACATATATATGCATAAACACAGATATAAAATAGTAATGTAATACATATAATAACTGCATTGCAGTTGAATAAATGTTTGCAAGAGCTAATTCAAAGATTTTCTTTGCATTGTATTTAAGATGGCCTCAAAATACTTAAGTGTATTTTAAAGATGTCCTAACATGTTTGGGTATATAATCTTACACCAACTAAAAGAATTTTTCCAAGTCTTGTAATCATTGAATGGGTTACATTCCTTTTTTCTTTTCTTTTTATTTTTTTAAAATTTCTTCTCATTAGACTAAAAAGTTGACTAAAACTACATCTTCTTTGCACATTTGAGAAAAATGTTAGCAATTTTTCAGATAGAAAAGCCAAAGAGGTGCATCATAGAGCGTAAAGCTGGAAATAAAGAGATTCTGTTTGCACATCATTTTGCCATCAAGAGACGCTATCATGAATATCTTTAGGCAAGGACACCAAGATTTAGAGAGTTTCAGTCTCTCTCCCCATTTCAGGCCATTGAAAGCACATTTGAACTCGTGACTGTAATTGAAGTCAGGACTCATTTCACTGTACTTGACTGCTTCTAGAATGGAACGTGGAGGTCTTTGCTCAAATGAAATTCAGACATCAGTTTTTCCAGCAGCAAGTATCAGGCTGTTAAAATAAGGGAGAGAATCAGAGAACTTTGCTTATTTGGCTGTGTGGCATGCCTCAGTCTGGTGATAAACAGGACACATTTTGAGAATTCTAGTCTAGCTCAGTCTCTTCATTTTATAGATGAAAAACCTGAGACTTAGAAACTTTAATACCTTGCCTGAATTCACACTAAGTTCAATTTCCTTTTGCGATCTTTGAAAAGCATTACTTGAGACATAATGTTATTAAAGTATGGCACAATCCTGAAATCAAAAGGACCATGAGCAGGTATCTGTCATACCACTCTGTAGCAAATCACGTTTTTACCACCTCACCAAGTTTCTCTTTCATTTTTGAAGAGATCAGAAGAATCATCTCTCTTCACTGAAGTCAACATATAACACATATCACCATTACTAATTTCTTCATACAACTGATGAAACTCAACTGATTGTTTAAACAATCAGGGTATTGTTTAAACATCTTTAATTGTGTTACTTATTTACAAAAAAATATGTGCCCTATAATGTATTTTCACAAAACACCTGGTCACCATTTTCTTCATGAGAGCCTTTTGTCTACTTGAAAACTGTGATTATTAAATCATTCCTGAAAGTTTTATCCAGAACTTGAAATCCATTTAAGTTATATTTGTTAACCAATCATAATACTTATAGCCTTTTAATGAATTTCTGACTGTAGACTAAGTTTTTGGCTGTAGAACTGCAAACTTCATGTTTCTTATGAAAGAGCTGACTATTGCTCAGTGCAATAGATAGTGTCATTGTTTTGTAAGTCAGAAAATGCAGTGTTGTTTTTGTGATACGATGGAACACACTACATAAACAAATGATTTATTTTAATCTTTCCACTTGGATGTTTTCTGTTAGTTATGCCTCAAGTATTATCACTAGTTTCTATTAATAATGTCTTACATATCTTGCCAATCTGTTTTTTTTAAATCAGAGTTCATCTAGTTGATAGTGTCTTTTCCTAAAATTATCTGCATATTATAATACAAAATAATAATGTAGAATGTATAGAAGAATATTGAATCTCACATAGAGATGGATAAAATTTTATGTGTTATGGGTATTATGGGCCTCACTTCTACTGATAAAAAGTTGTGTGTTTTAATAATTATGTAATTATGCATATTGGGTAAAACCAGTTATTGGTACTGTTTCTCTTTTGATGTTTAAGTAGAGGGATGTGCACAAAAGATTAGTTGTAGCAATTATTGATACATTCCATTCCATACACTTTCTACGATGCCTTTCTATACCACAGAGACTTAGAAATTTGAAAACTATACTTCCTGAACACTTTTGTAGCTAGAGTTCTGCTTCTTATTTTTAGAACCAAAAACCTGTCTCTTCTTAGGGAAACTTTGTTTTGTTCCCAAAGTTCTTTCAGAATTATCCTAAATCTCTTTATACAAGGAATCTACCAAGTATGAAGTATAATATGAAAATTGAGTTTCAGTAGAATAAGGATGTGGATCTAAACTAATCTCCAAGAAAACATACCTGTAATTTCAGTTCTACCACAACTCTATAAATGATCATGCAATTTTATTCTAAATCTTTGGCCTTCAAATGAATGGTTTCATTCATTTTGTGTATTTTCTGAAAATCTCCACCCTTTATAAATGTATCACTGAATAATTTTATCTCCCAAGTTATGCCATACCTATATTAGGAAACTGATGTTACACCTTTTCTATCTTTCAGTTCAAACTGATTTATATACTCATGTCATATTTTCTGGTATCATTGAAACAATGAATGTGGACTTTTTCACAAATGTGTGCACACAGATAGATTACATGTATCTTCTGATACAGGCTGGAGAGAGTAAATTATAAGTATAATTGAACATGTGTTTCATACATACATATATAAATATACACAAAAAGAATGTGCATGCATTGGCTACATGGACATATATTCTTCTTCAATTAACTCTGCTAAAACTCATATTCCCTTGAGCCAGAATATGAACATGGCAGCCATTTAAGTGTACACAGAAATCAACAATGAAGAAAAGTAAATAATTCAGAGTCTCTGATGAAATACTGCTTCAGTGTTAGAACATAAAACAAAGCCAGCAGGTAAGTGGGAATTTTTGCCGCTCTTACTATAAAAGGAACAGAAAACAAAGGTCACTTATTACTGGAACAGTTTTGCTCATTTCACATTAATAAGTAAAAATTTCACAGCAAAAATTTGTTTGTACAATGTATGATACAATAATTTGTTAGTAAAGCTGTATTAGAAATATTTTGGTTTAAGTACATACATTTTCAGTTCAGTTCAGTCACTCATTCATGTCCGATTCTTTGTGACCCTGTGGACTTCAGCACGCCAGGCCTCTTGTCCATCTCCAACCCCCGGAGTTTACTCAAACTCATGTCCACTGAATTGGTGATGCCATCCAAACATCTCATCCTCTGTCATCCCCTTCTCCTTCCATCTTCAATCTTTCCCAGCATCATTTGACTTTTCAAAGGAGTCAGTTCTTTGCATCAGATGGCCAAAGTACTGGAGTTTCAGCTTCAGCATCAGTCCCTCCAATGAATATTCAGGATTGATTTCCTTTAGGATGGACTTGTTGGATCTCCTTGCTGTCTAGGGACTCTCAAGAGTCTTCTCCAACACCACAGTTCAAAAGCATCAATTCTTCAGTGCTCAGCTTTCTTTTTAGTGCAACTCTCACATCCATATATGACTACTGAAAAAACCATAGCTTTGAATAGACGGACCTTTGTTGGCAAAGTAATGTCTCTGCTTTTTAATATGCTGTCTAGGTTGGTCATAACTTCTCTTCCAAAGAGCTAGTGTCTTTAATTTCATGGCTGCAGTCACCATCCATAGTGATTTTGGAGCCCAAAAAAATAAAGTCTGTCACTGTTTTCACTCTTTCCCCATGAATTTGCCGTGAAGTGATGGGACCGGATGCCATGATCTTCATTTTCTGAATGTTGAGCTTTAAGCCAACTTTTTCACTCTCCTCTTTCACTTTCATCAAGAGGCTCTTTAGTTCTTCTTCACTTTCTGCCATAAGGGTGGTATCATCTGCGTAACTGAGGTTATTGATATTTCTCCCAGCAATTGATTTCAGCTTGGGCTTCATCCAGTCCAGCATTTCTCATGGTGTACTCTGCATATAAGTTAAATAAGCAGGGTGACAATATACAGCCTAGACGTACTGCTTCCCCAACTTGAAACCAATCTGTTTTCCATGTCCAATTTTACTGTTGGTTCTTGACCTGCATACAGTTTTCTCAGGAGGCAAGTCAGGTGGTCTGGTATTACCATCTTGAAAAATTTTCCATAGTTTGTGGTGATCCACACAGTCAAAGGCTTTGGCATAGTCGATGAAGCAGAAGTAGATGTTTTTCTGGAACTCTCTTGCTTTTTCGGTGCCCCAACAGATGTTGGCAATTTGATTTCTGGTTCCTCTGCCTTTTCTAAGTCGAGCTTGAACTTCTGGAAGTTCACGGTTTATGTACTGTTGAAGCCTCACTTGGAGAATTTTGAGCATTACATTGCTAGTGTGTGAGACGAATACAATTGTGCATTAGTTTAAGCATTCTTTGACATTACCTTTCTTTGGGATTGGAATGAAAACTGACCTTTTCCAGCCCTGTTGGCCACTGCTGAGTTTTCCAAATTTGCTGGCATACTGAGTGCAGCACTTTCCCAGCCTCATCTTTTAGGGTTTGAAATAGCTCAACTGGAATTCCATCACCTCCACCAGCTTTGTTCACAGTGATGCTTCCTAAGGCCCACTTGATTTCACATTCCAAGATGTCTGGTTCTCGGTTGGTGATCATACCATCATGATTATGTGGGTCGTGAAGATCTTTTTTGTATAGTTCTTCTTTTGCTACCTCTTCTTAATATTTTCTGCTTCAGTTAGGTTCATACAATTTCGTCCTTTACTGAGCCCATCCTTGTATGAAAAGTTCCCTTGGTAGCTCTAATTTTCTTGAAGAGATCTTTAGTCTTTCCCATTCTATTGTTTTTCCTCTATTTCTTTGCTCTGATCACTGAGCAAGGCTTTCTTATCTCTCCTTGCTACTCTTTGTAACTCTGTATTCAGATGAGTATATCTTTCCTTTTCTCCTTTGCCTTTTGCGTCTCTTCTTTTCATAGCCATTTGTAAATACTCCTCAGCTTTACATACATTTTAAGGTGGCATTATATGAGAACAGATGAAGTCAAAAGATAGACTTGATCTGAGGACATGTTTTTATGGTAATTTTTCACACAGATTAGAAATAGAGATTGAGAAATCAAAAATGGGACTTATGAAAGTGATTCATAAGAAATAAAAAGTGGAACAAATTTTCACTTGTTCAGTTTGTTCATATTGAAACAACCCTTAAGATTTATCCAGAATACTTTAGAAGCCAGCTAATATAATTTTGGGAAATGGAGAAAAATAAATTTCTTGGAGATCCAAGTGCAAGTCTTATGTAACTTGAATGTTTGTTGTATTTTAGTACTGTCTCTGGTAGTTATAGAAATTAAATGCCCTATTTGCAATGATTCACTTATCTTTGAGGTTTTTTACTTTTATGCTGGATGTTTTAAATGGGCTTCCCAGGTGATGCTAGTGGTAAAGAACCCACCTGCCAATGCAGGAGACCTAATAGATGAGGGTTCGATCACTGGGTCAGGAAGATCCCCTAGAGAAGGACATGTCAACCCACTACAGTATTATTCAGAATTCCATGAACAGAGGAGCCTGGTGGGATACAGTTTATGGGATCACAAAGAGTCAGATATGATTGAAGTGACACAGCATACATTTTAAATGGTAATTTAAAAATTAAAGTAAGTCATATATAGCTGCCATTGTGATGGTTAACTTTATGTGTCAATTTGCCTATGCCATGGTGCCCAGTTGGTCACACAATTAGTTTACATGTCACTGTGAAGACATTTTGTAGCTGGGATTAACAATTTATCAGTGTACATTGGTAAAGCAGATCACTCTCCTTAATGTGGGTGGGCCTTTTCCAATCAGTTGAAGGTGTTAAACTGATATCCCCTGAGTAAGAAAGAATTCTCCCTCCAGACCTCCAATAATTCAAGCAGCATCAACTGGTCTCTCCACAGATTTTTGACTTCTGGTCTTCACAATGGCATGAACCAATTTTTTAAAATCATTCTGTCTCCCATTCTCTCTCTCCCCCTACACACACACATGCGCGCGCACACACACATACACATGTATATATGCATATATATTCCTAAAGATGGAATTTTGAAATTTCCAGCAGCAAAGTTAATCAAAATTTTCTGAATGAGCCTATTGTAGAGCACAATCTAAAAACCTGTTACTACACAGTTCTTTATAGATTTATGGAACATATTTTTACACCTTGAGTTGTATCTGAAGTAAAATGGACAATTATGAGAGAATGTGGAGCTTTAGCATAACTTAAACCATTGAGCAATTACTCAGTCATTCCATTTCCTGCCTCTGACTTTTGGATGGTCTTCATGGGAATGTCTCACAGAGAATGTCTTTTAATAAATGTAAAATAAAATAAAAATATTTTAAGGAACCAGGAAATAATGAGTATGTCATCATTATACTAGAATATTTACAAATAGATTATAAACAAATGCACAAAGACAAAAAATGATATTAGCATTTAAAGTGGTACATAGTAATTTTTATTGAGTGTCATTAGAAGAGAGTAAGCATTGTCCAAGGCATAGTTTGGTGGAGGAATAACTACTATTTTCTTTTTCTAAATTAACTTATTTGGAGTATAGTTGCTTTACAATGTTGTGTTAATTTCTGTTGCACAGCAAAGTGAAACAGCTCTATGTTTGTATATATCCCCTCTGTTTTAAATTTCTATCCCATTTAGGTCACCACAGAGCACTGAGTAGAATTCCCTGTACTATACAACTTCTTATTAATTACCTATTTTATACATAGTATGAATACTGTATGGAAATCTAAATCTCCCAGTTCATCCCCACACCTTTCCCCCTTAGTATCCATATTATTTGCCCGCTACATTTGTGCCTCTATTTCTGCTTTGCAAATAAGATCATCTGTACCATTTTCTAGATTCCACATATATGCATATATGATAATCTATGATATTTGTTTTTCTGACTTGCTTCACTCTGTATGATAGTCTCTTAAGTCCATCCACATCTCTGCAAATGGCACAATGTCATTCTTTTCATGGCTGAGTAATATTCTACTGTATATGTGTACCATATCTCCTTTATCCGTTTCTCTCTTGATGTTCATTTAGGTTGCTTCCATGCCCTGCATTTTGTAAATAGTGCTGCAATGAACATTGGATGCATATGTTTTTTTAATTATGGTTTTCTCTGGGACTGGGATTGCTGGATCATATGGTATTTCTATTTAGTTTTTTAAGGAAACTCCATACTGTTCTCCATAGTGGCTGAATCAATTTATATTCATACCAACAGTGTAAGAGGATTCCGTTCTCTCCATATTTTCTCCAGCATTTAATGTTTGCAGATTTAAAATTTTTATTTATTTATTTCATTTATTTTTCTTTTTGGCTGTATTGGATCTTGTAGGTTTTTTCTCTAGTTGCAGCAAGAATGGGCTACTCTCTAGTTGCAGTATGCTGGCTTCTCATTGCAGTGGCTTCTCTTGTTGCAGCATGGGCTCTAGGGCCTGTGGGCTTCAGTAGTTGCAGCTCCTGGTCTCTGGGGTACAGGCTCAATAGTTGTGGTACATGAGTTTCATTGCTCTGTGGCACGTGGGATCTTTCCCGATCAGGGATTGAACCTGTCTCCTGCTTTGGCAACAGATTCTTTACCACTGAGCCACTAGGGAAGCCCTGTCAGTAGCTTTTTTTGATGATGGCCATACTGATTTGTGTGAGTTGATACATCATTGTAGTTTGATTTGCATTTCTCTGGTTATTAGTGAGGTTGAGCATCTTTTCACGTGTTTGTTGGCCATTGTATGTCTTCTTTGGCAAAATGTCTTCTCATTTTTTGATTGAGTTGTTTGTTCTTTTTAAATTGAGCTATATGTGCTGTTTGTATATTTTGGAGATTAATCACTTGTCAGTTGCTTCTTTTGCAAATACTTTCGCCCATTCTGAGTATGTCTTTAGTCTTGTTTATGGTTTCCTTTGCTATGCAAAAGCTTTTAAGTTTAATTAGGCCCCATTTATTTATTTCATTTATTTATTTTTGTTTTTATTTTCATTACTCTAGGAGGTGGGTCAAAAAGGATTTTGTTGTGATTTATGTCAAAGAATGTTCTGCCTGTTTTCCTCTAAGAGTTAAAAAAGCTATTAATTGAATATAGTATTGTTTGTCACAGCTTGTGTCCTCTCATGTGACCAAACTGTTAAAAGCTTTAAGCATTTTCTGGTTTTAGTTATTCTGTCAGTTAAAAAATTAATTCTAAATATTATTCTTTTATCTCTGAATTCTAGTTGATAAATGTTATAAATTATCTAAATGGAAGATTAGTGGAATATGTTACTTCCTACTTTCATTACTGTTTTACTTCATGTTTGCTTTTCTGTTATTATTTTTAATTTTCTAGTAACTATATCTATATTTTAGGTCATAATTCAAACCTCTATTTTTTAAAATTTTCCACTATAATTTCATCTCTCTCCCTATATTCTCTTTATCCCCAGAAATATTTTAGTATAAAACTTTACAGTGTCAAATTTTATTCCATACAGATTATTTTGTTACTGTTTAACTTTGCAGACATTGAAAACTTGTATTATGCATGTTATTATTGCTCTACATATTATTAGCGAAGAAACAAGTAGTATGTTAAAGTTTGAAAATGCTGTAATATTTCCATCTGATTCATATTAGATTCATCTTGAACAACTCTTTTGACTCTAATTTTAATTACTTTGTAATTTTTCAGATAAGAAAGTTGTCCTCCTCATTATTGAACTAAATCCAGATTCTTAAATTTTTAAAAAAATGTATTTTACTTTTGGTTGTGCTTAATCTTTGCTGCTATGTATGGGCTTTCTCTAGTTGCTGAGAGTAAGGGTTTCTCTTGTTGTGGAGCACAGGCTCAGTAGTTGTGGTGCATGGGCTTAGTTGCTCTGTGGCATGTGGAATCTTCCCTGACCAAGGATTGAACCTATGACCCCTGCATTGACAGGTGGACTCTCAACCACTGGACCACGAGGAAAGTCCAGATTCTTAATTGCATATTTTTGTTTTTTCTTTCTTCATGGAAACATTCAACTGAGAGTCCCCTGGCTTCCTGTTCTCATTTATATTGACTACATTTCACACCGATGGCCAAACTATTGGTTTGAAACCAATAATTACTTTACCTTTTGTATTTGTGTGTGAGTTCAATTTTTTTCATGGAACCTACCAAAATAACTTCCAGATATTCCTTGTGTAATGTTCTTGAGACAATAAATGAGTTTTTTAGCAAGGAAAAGCTAGGGCACCATTCTAAATTGTTGCCTGTTTGAAACTCACTATTTTCCCTTCATTTGATTTAGGACATATCTGAATGGTCTAATGGTTTTCCCTACTTTCTTCAATTTAAGTCTGAATTTGCCAATAAGGAGTTCATGATCTGAGCCACAGTCAGCTCCTGGTCTTATTTTTACTAACTGTATAGAGCTTCTCCATCTTTGGTTGCAAAGAATATAATCAATCTGATTTTGGTATTGACCATCTGGTGATATCCATGTGTAGAGTCTTCTCTTGTGTTGCTGGAAGAGGGTGTTTTCTATAACCAGTGCATTCTCTTGGCAAAACTCTATTAGCCTTTGCCCTGCTTCATTCCATGCTCCAAGGTCAAATTTGCCTGTTATTCCAGGTGTTTCTTGACTTCCTACTTTTGGATTCCAGTCCCCTATAATGAAAAGGACATCTTTTTAGGGTGTTAGTTCTAAAAGGTCTTGTAGGTCTTCATAGAACCGTTTAACTTCGGCTTCTTCAGCATTACTGATTGGGGCATTTGCTTGGATTACTGTAATATTGAATGGTTTGCCTTGGAAACGAACAGAAATCATTCTGTCATTTTTAAGATTGTATCCAAGTACTGCATTTTGGACTCTTTTGTTGACCATGATGGCTACTCCATTTCTTCTAAGGGATTCCTGCCCACAGTAGTAGATATAATGTTCATCTGAGTTAAATTCACCCATTCCAGTCCATTTTAGTTCACTGATTCCTAGAATGTCTATGTTCACTCTTGCCATCTCCTGTTTGACCACTTCCAATTTGCCTTGATTCATGGACCTAACATTCCAGGTTCCTATGCAATATTGCTCTTTACAGCATCGGACCTTGCTTCTATCAACAGTCATATCCACAACTGGGTATTGGTTTTGCTTGGCTCCATCCCTTCATTCTTTCTGGAGTTATTTCTCCACTGATCTCCAGTAGCATACTGGGCACCTACCGACCTGGGGGATTCCTCATTCAGTATCCTATCATTTTGCCTTTTGATACTGTTCATGGGGTTCTCAAGGCAAGTATACTGAAGTGGTAGTATACAGTGGAAGTGAGAAATAGATTTAAGGAACTAGATCTGATAGATAGAGTGCCTGATGAACTATGGATGGAGGTTCGTGACATTGTACAGGAGATAGGGACCAAGACCATCCCCATGGAAAAGAAATGCAAAAAAGCAAAATGGCGGTCTGAGGAGGCCTTACAAATACCTGTGAAAAGAAGAGAAGCAAAAAGAAAAGGAGAAAAGGAAAGATATAAACATCTGAATGCAGAGTTCCAAAGAATAGCAAGGAGAGATAAGAAAGCCTTCCTCAGTGATCAATGCAAAGAAATAGAGGAAAACAACAGAATAGGAAAAACAAGAGATCTCTTCAAGAAAATTAGAGATACCAAGGGAACATTTCATGCAAAGATGGGATCCATAAAGGACAGAAATGGTATGGACCTAACAGAAGCAGAAGATATTAAGAAGAGGTGGCAAGAATACACAGAAGAACTGTACAAAAAAGATCTTCACGACGAAGATAATCATGATGGCGTAATCACTCACCTAGAGCCATACATCATGGAATGTGAAGTCAAGTGGGCCTTAGAAAGCATCACTACGAAAAAGCTAGTGGAGGTGATGGAATTCCAGTTGAGCTATTTCAAATCCTGAAAGATAATGCTGTGAAAGTGCTGCACTCAATATGCCAGCAAATTTGGAAAACTCAGCAGTGGCCACAGGACTGGAAAAGGTTAGTCTTCATTCCAATCCCAAAGAAAGGCAATGCCAAAGAATGCTCAAACTACTGCACAATTGCACTCATCTCCCACACTAGTAAAGTCATGCTCAAAATTCTCCAAGCCAGGCTTCAGCAATATGTGAACCGTGAACTTCCAGATGTTCAAGTAGGTTTTAGGAAAGGCCGAGGCACCAGAGATCAAATTTCCAACATCTGCTGGATCATGGAGAAAGCAAGAGAGTTCCAGAAAAACATATATTTCTGCTTCATTGACTATGCCAAAGCCTTTGACTTTGTGAATCACAATAAACTGTGGAAAATTCTGAAAGAGATGGGAATACCAGACCACCTGAACTGCCTCTTGAGAAACCTGTATGCAGGTCAGAAAGCAACAGTTAGAGCTGGACATGGAACAACAGACTGGTTCCAAATAGGAAAAGGAGTACGTCAAGGTTGTATATTGTCACCCTGCTGATTTAACTTCTATGCAGAGTACATCATGAGGAACGCTGGGCTGGAAGAAGCACAAGCTGGAATCAAGATTGCCGGGAGAAATATCAATAACCTCAGATATGCAGATGACAACACCCTTATGGCAGAAAGTGAAGAGGAACTCAAAGGCCTCTTGATGAAAGTGAAAGAGCAGAGTGAAAAGGTTGGCTTGAAGCTCAACATTCAGAAAACTAAGATCATGGCATCTGGTCCCATCACTTCATGGGAAATAGATGGGAAACAGTGTCAGACTTTATTTTTTGGGACTTCAAAATCACTGTGGATGCTGATTGCAGCCATGAAATTAAAAGACACTTATTCCTTGGAAGGAAAGTTATGACCAACCTAGATAGTCTATTAAAAAGCAGAGACATTACTTTGCCAACAAAGGTCCGTCTAGTCACGGCTATGGTTTTTCCAGTGGTCATGTATGGATGTGAGAGTTGGACTATGAAGAAAGCTGATTGCCGAAGAATTGATGCTTTTGATCTGTGGTGCTGGAGAAGACTCTTTGGAGTCCCTTGTACTGCAAGGAGATCCAACCAGTCCATTCTAAAGGAGGTCGATTCTGGGTGTTCATTGGAAGGACTGATGCTAAAGCTGAAACTCCAATACTTTGGCCACCTCATGTGACAAGTTGACTCACTGGAAAAGACTCTGATGCTGGGAGGGATTGGGGTTAGGAGGAGAAGAGGACGACGGAGAATGAGATGACTGGATGGCATCACCGACTCGATGGAGCTGAGTTTGAGTGAACTCTGGGAGTTGGTGATGGACAGGGAGGCCTGTCGTGCTGTCATTCATGAAGTCACAAAGAGTCGAACACGACTGAGCGACTGAACTGATTTTCCCTTCATACATGATTGAAAATGTCACGGATCCTTCTCAGTTGTATTTTCAATTGCTCTGTAACTATATTCTTTAATGACACATGCAAAACCTCCAGTTAAAATTAAGCCTTTGCTTGTTCAAATCCACCACTCCTTCTTTTTATCTATGTATCTTATCAATTTTGGTCTCACGATTCATCTTTTTAAGAACATTCCACCAGTAACCAATTTCACACTTATTCAGTGAAAATTCAAACCTGGATGAAGCCTGCTCTCTCTTTTCTCTGCACTCATTTCTGAGAATCTAACATAAATGTAGAAATTTGTATAACAGAACATATTAACGACACCAGGAACATCTTTTACACTAATCTCAAGTGGTTTTAAATTTGCTTCTGATTATTCGGACGTACTCTTGGAGTTGGATGCTTCTCTTCGATAATTAAACATGTTCAAGTGTCTCCTACCTTAAAAGATTAAGTCATTGTTTCTCATGAAAGTACATTTCTTTCCATTTGTCACATTTTCATCTTTGCTATATTGTCTTCTCTTGTATGGAGTTCAGCTTTCTCAACTCTATTTTATTCTATACTAATATGCCATCTGCTTTGAGTCTTTCATAAATTAATCAAGCTCTTTTGTCTGTTTAGTCTCTTCTATTCCATTCTTGATATTCGGTTTTGGTAGATTTTTGAAATCTTCTCACTACTGTGTATGAAGTAAATGCCAATTTTTGGTGACTATCTTGCATTTAAAAACTGTAAAAAGTTTGCACAAATATAAACTTTTTAGTGAAAAAAGGACATAAAAGCATAATTTAAGTCAGATATTTATTCATTAATTGAAGAAATTGGTGTCTTAAAAAGTTTGAAAGCATGATGTAATCAAAGTACAAATTACCCTTGAATAATGCAGGGGTTATGGGTGATGACCTCTTGCACAGTTGAAAATCCACATATAACTTGACTCCCCTAAAACAACTACTAATAGCCCACTGTTGACTGGAAGCCTTACACAATAGCATACACAATGGGTTAACACAAATTTTGTATATTATACACTGTTTTCTTATAATAAAGCAAGCTTAAGAAGAGAAATGCTATTAATAAAACCATAATGAAGAGAAAATAAAGTTATAGTACTACATTATATTTATACATACCATAAATTTATGTTGTCTGTTTACAAGGTGAATGGTCTGTCCATTACATCAATTACATCAATTGATACATTACTATCAATTACATCAATATTGCCTTCAGTTCAGTTCAGTTCAGTCGCTCAGTTGTGTCCGACTCTTTGCGACCCCATGAATCACAGCACACCAGGCCTCCCTGTCCATCACCAACTCCCGGAGTTCACTCAAACTCATGTCCATCGAGTCGGTGATGCCATCCAGCCATCTCATTCTCTGTCATCCCCGTCTCCAATATTACCTTACATGATACCAAACATTGTAGATGTTATATGTATTGCTAACACTAGACACCAAAAGTAAAAAGATAAAGTGAAAAAAATTTTATTTACTTACAGGTAAAATGATTAGTTTATTGAGAGCAAAGAAGCAGCAATATTAATGTTTTATGATAGCCTAGTAAAATCATAGCATGACTTAATGCTACCCTAGCCTGTACACTCATGAATGAATCATAATAAGAATTTTATGACATACAGTATTACAGTTGTACTCATAATACAGTATTGGAAACATTGTTACATTTTTAGAAACTACTTATGATGATAGTCTGATACTCAGTTTCTCCAGTTAGGAGACAGAGAGAGGTATACTGCATAATCACGTAATTCTTTGAAAGCAAAGTACAACACAGTAAGAAAACTAAGACATTATTCATTTTATATTAACTGTTACTCTCTTTATGTCTGTAAGGATAGGCTAGCCACATCAGTGCAAGTCTTGCACATGATAAATACTTAGACAATGTTGATGATAATGGTGGAAAAAAATCCTCTCATGTAGTTTTTAGATTTTCATACAGATGACACATATATATAAAAGATAAGTTTATTAACTTTAGGCATGATGATTATTAGTAAATAATAATTTCGGTGGAAGTAAACCATCCTAAAGGTGTCCATCCTGCTCGTCTTCTCATTGAGCTGGCTGAGAAGGAGGAAGAAAAGGGGTTGGTCTTGCTGTCTCAGAAGTGGACGAGGTGAAGGAGGTAGAAAGGGAGGGATCAGAGGCAGGTACATTTGTTATAACTTTACATCATAATTTCTATCTGATATTTTTGCTTCTTCATTTCTCTAAAAATATTCTTTATGGCACCAGTCCCCCTTCTACCTTTTGCTTTAGTGTCAGTGCTCTCATCATAGAAGAATTCATGGCATAAAAGAAGTGAAAAGCAGCCTTGAATAATAGGAGCCCTTTTGCCAGATTATCCAGTGTCAATTTGCTGTCTGGCACTGCTTCTTCTACATCTTCTTCTTCATCATTTGGCACTGATTCAGAAGCCCTCAAATTCATCAAGTCATCTGTTAATTCCTCTAGCATGCTACTGGGGTGAAGGTTAGCTCTTGAATTTCTTCAAGATTCATATCTTGAAACTCTTCACCACCACGCCACCACCTTTTTGCCATAAACACAGTATCTTTCATGATTTCCTCATTTGGTTCTGTCATAAATCCTTTGAAGTCACATACATCTGGACACAGTCTTCTCCATCAAGAATTTATTATTTAGGGCTTACTGGCTTTCACAACCTCTTATGTTACACTGCTGAAGTTGCCATTGTTGTAATCCTTAGAGACTTTTGTGATATTCCATAGCATTAACAGTTATTTTCATAAGTTACTGTGTGGTGGTGTTGTTCAGTCACTCAGTCATGTCCAACTCTTTGCGACTGCATGGACTGCAGCACATCAGACTTCCCTGTCCTTCACTGTCTCCGAGTTTGCTCAAACTAATGTACATTGAGTCAATGATGCTATTGAACCATCTCATCCTCTGTCACATCCTTCTCCTGCCCTCAATATTTCCCAGCATCAGGGTCTTTTGCAGTGAGTTGGCTGTTCGTATCAGGTGACCAAAGTATTGGAGCTTCAGCTTCAGTCCTTCCAATGAATATTCAGGATTGATTTCCTTTAGGATTAATTGATTTGATCTCCTTTCTGCCCAAGGAACTCTCGAGAGTCTTCTCCAGCACTGCAGTTTGAAAGCATCAATTCTTCAGTGTTCTCACTTCCTCATGGTCCATCTATCACATCCATACATGACTACTGGAAAGACCGTAGTTCTGACTATGCATATTTTTGTTAGCGAAGTGCTATCTTTGCTTTTTAATACACTGTCTAGGTTTGTCATAGCTTGATAACTCAGTTGGTAAAGTATCCACCTGCAATGCAGGAGACCCTAGTTAGATTCCTGTGTTGGGAAGATCCACTGGAGAAAGGATAGGCTATGCACTCCAGTATTCTTGGGCTTCTCCTCTGGCTCAGCTGGAAAAGAATCAACCTGCAACATAGGAGACCTGGGTTTGATCCCTGGGTAGGGGAAATCCCCTAGAAAAGGGAACAGCTACCCGCTCCAGTATTTTTCCCCTTTTATTTGCCATGAAGTGATGGGACCAGATGTGATGATCTTACTTATTTTTCTAATACTGTTTTAATCCAGTATTTTCAGTCTCCTCTTTCACCTTCATCAAGAAGCTCTTTAGGTCCTCTTTGCTTTCTGCCATTAGAGTCATATCATTTGCATATCTAAGGTTGTTGATATTTCTCCTGGACATCTTGCTTATAGCTTGTAACTCAGACAACCTGGCATTTCACATGATGTACTCTGCATATTATGTACTCAGCATTTCATGAGAAATGCTGGGCTGGATGAAGCACAAGCTGGAATCAAGATTGCTGGGAGAAATATCAATAACCTAGGATGCAGATGACACCACTCTTATGGCAGAAAGTGAAGAGGAACTAAAGAGCCTCTTGATGAAAGTGAAAGAGGAGAATGAAAAAGTTGGCTTTAAAGTAAACATTCAGAAAACTAAGATCATGGCGTCTGGTCCCATCACTTCATGACAAATAGATGGGAAAACATCGGAAAGAGTGACAGATTTTATTTTGGGGGGGCTTCAAAATCACTGCAGATGGTAACTGCAGCCATGAAATTAAAAAACGCTTGATCCTTGGAAGAAAAGTTATGACCAACCTAGACAGCATATTAAAAACCAGAGACATTACTTTGCCAACGAAGTTCTGTCTGGTCAGAGCTATGGTTTTTCCAGTAGTCATGTATAGGTGTGAGAGTTGCACTAAAAAGAAAGCTGAGTGCTTAAGAATTGATGCTTTTAAACTGTGGTGTTGGAGGATACTCTTGAAAGTCTCTTGGACTGCAAGGAGCTCCAACCTATCCATCCTAAAGGAAATCAGTTCTGAATATTCATTGGAAGGACTGATGTTGAAGCTGAAACTCCAATACTATGGCCACCTGATGCAAAAAAAACTGACTCATTTGAAAATGATGCTGGGAAAGATTGAGGGCAGGAGGAGAAAGGAATGACAGAGGATGAGGTGTTTGGATGACATCACCATAGCAATGGACATGAGTTTGAGTAAACTCTGGGAGTTGGCAATGGACAGGGAGGCCTGGCGTGCTACAGTTCTTGGGTCACAAAGTGTTGGACACGACTGAGTGGCTAAACTGAACTGAGCTCTGCATATAAGTTAAATAAACAGGGTGACAATGCACAGCCTTTTCATAGTCCTCTCCCAGTTTTGAACCAGTCAGTTGTTCCATCTCAGATTCTAACTGTTGCTTCCTGACCTGCAGGTTTCTCAAGAGCCAAGAGGGTCCGGTATTCCCATCTCTTTAGGAATTTTCCACAGTTTGTTGTGATCCACACAGTCAAAAGCTTTAGCATAGTCAGTGAAACAGTAGATATTTTTTCTTTTTTTTTTTGAAACTCCCTGGCTTCCTCTATGATCCAATGAATGTTGCCAATTTGATCTCTTGTTCCTCTGCCTTTTCTAAACCCAGCTTGAATATCTGGAATTTCTCAAGTACTGCTTAAAGCCTAACTTGAAGGATTTTGAGCACAACCTTACTAAAATGGGAAGTGAGCATGATTACCTGGTAGTTTGAACTGTCTTTAGTACTGCCGTTCTTTGGAACTGGGATGAAGACTGATCTTTTCCAGTCCTGTGGCCACTGCTATGTTTTCCAAATTTGATGACATATTGAGTGAAGCACTTAAACAGCACCATCTTTTAGGATTTGAAACAGCTCAACTGGAATTCCATCACCTCCACTAGCTTTGGTAGTAATACTTCCTAAAGCCCACTTGACTTCACATTCCAAGATGTCTGGCTCTAAGTGAGTGACCACACCATTGTGGTTATCTGGGTCATTAAGACCTTTTTATATAGTATTTATGTGTATTCTTGCTGCCTCTTCTTAACCTCTTCTGCCTCTGTTAGGTCTTTACCATTTCTGTTGTTTATCATGTACATCCTTGCATGAACCTTAGTTCCGTTCAGTTCAGTTGCTCAGTCGTGTCCGACTCTTTGCGACCCCATGAATCACAGCACGCCAGGCCTCCCTGTCCATCACCAACTCCCAGAGTTCATCAAATCTACCTCCATCAAGTCAGTGATGCCATCCAGCCATCTCATTCTCTGTCTTCCCCTTCTCCTCCTGACCCAATCCCTCCCAGCATCAGAGCCTTTTCCAGTGAGTCAACTGTTCGCATGAGGTGGCCAAAGTATTGGAGTTTCAGCTTTATCATCAGTCTTTCCAATGAACACCAGGACTAATCTCCTTTAGAATGGACTGGTTGGATCTTCTTTTAGTCCAAAGGACTCTCAAGAGTCTTCTCCAACACCACAGTTCAAAAGCATCAATTCTTTGGCGATCAGCTTCAAGTCTCATGTCCATACATGACCACTGGAAAAACCATAGCCTTGACTAGATGGACCTTGGTTGGCAAAGTAATGTCTCTGCTTTTTAATATGCTGTCTAGGTTGGTCATAACTTTCCTTCCAAAGAGTAAGCATCTTTTAATTTCATGGCTCTAATCCCCATCTGCAGTGATTTTGGAGCCCAAAAAAATAAAGTCAGCTACTGCTTCCACTGTTTCCCCATCTATTTGCCATGAAGTGATGGGACCAGATGCCATGATCTTAGTTTTCTGAATGTTGAGCTTTAAGCCAACTTTTTCACTCTTCTCTTTCACTTTCATCAAGAGGTTCTTTAGTTCCTCTTTGCTTTCTGCCATAAGGGTGGTGTCATCTGCATATCTGAGGTTATTGATATTTCTCCCGGCAATCTTGATTCCAGCTTGTCCTTCCTCCAGCCCAGCATTTCTCATGATGTACTCTGAATATAAGTTAAATAAACAGGGTAACAATATACAGCCTTAATGTACTCCATTTCCTATTTGTAACTAGTCTGTTGTTCCGTGTCCAGTTCTAACTGTTGCTTCCTGACCTGCATACAGGTTTCTCAAGAGGCAGGTCAGGTGGTCTGGTATTCCCATCTCTTGAAGAATTTTCCACAGTTTATTGTGATCCACACAGTCAAAGGCTTTGGCATAGTCAATGAAGCAGAAATAGATGTCTGTCTGGAACTCTCTTGCTTTTTTGAAGATCCGTCAGATGTTGGCAATTTGATCTCTGGTTCCTTGCCTTTTCTAAAACCAGCTTGAACATCTGGAAGTTCACGGTTCACGTATTGCTGAAGCATGGCTTGGAGAATTTTAAGCATTACTTTACTAGCGTGTGAGATGAGTGCAATTCTGCAGTAGTTTGAGCATTCTTTGGCATTGCCTTTCTTTGGGATTGAAATGAAAACGGACCTTTTTTACTTTGCTTTATCTCAAATCATATTTGATTGTATAGGTATAACTTTCTTAAGCAATTTGCATCCACATAAGAGTTACATTCTCAATGTGAGATATAAAGGTATTTTGCAGGAAGTGCAAGATTTTCATGCCTGGTGGCATAGCTACAGTTATGGCGTCATGGATTTCTTTTATGTATTTATTATTATTATTGTTTACAATGGTCCTCACTCTGGTTTCCTATTTCTTGTTATGACTGGCAACCACAGCTGCAGACCTCTATTTGTGGTACGTATCAAACAGTTGAACTTTTCTTTGTAATGTCATGACTTTTCTCTGCTTCATGAAAGCACTTCTAGCTTCACTAGTGGCACTTTGTGTGGGTCCTATAGCATTATTCACAGCTTATGGTATTGCACTAAACACAATGAAAAATACACGAGAACCAAGAGAGATCACTTTTTATTAGGATATTCAATTTACTGGAGAAACAAGCTGATCACATTGAGATGATGAGAGTCACAAGATATTTTAAGTGAATATTCACAACACTTGAACAATAACAGCAATAGCAGTGGGAGATGGCTACAAATTTATAACCACAGTACAGGATGTACTACAGTTAACCTTTACATTTCTCTGGGACTGCAAATGGTGCCATGGATGAGGTGCTAATGTGTGCCTTAAGTTTTGATAAAGTTTAACATTTTATAATATATTGTGTCTATTATATGGTAGCAAATAATAAAATAGACTAGTGTCTTGATTTGTTTCATGCATTTATGACATATCTAATTTTTTTCTAAGTTTCTTTTTTGAAAAAGAAAAAGAAAACTAGGCTACACAGTTTAATCTGTGAGTTTTTATCCAATTGTCACAATCTTCCACAAATTTCTTAATATATTTATTGGGAAAAAAAACCTGTTTATAAGCGGACCTTCACAGTTCAAACTCACATTTTTCAAGGGTTAACTATATTTATATTAGAGTTGCTTTCATCTAGACCTAAGTATAGCTAAAGAGGGATAAAAATGGAGATTGCTATGATGAAAATACAATTCTTTTCAGTTTTCACAAAATTTAAACTAGATATGATGATTTTTATCTTTATAATTAGTATATTAGAAACTAACTTTTACTTTATCCTCCTTCCTTAACACCTTTCTTTTTTTAAAAAGTTTAACTAGAAACATAAGAAGTTACATTTCAAACCAAGGTAAAGAAAATAAGCAGTATCTCTTCCCAATACATTAGTTTTTCATTAGTTTATTTAATCGAACAAACTGAGAATTGTGATTAAGTTTTGACTGAAAAATTATGCTATTCAGTAAAAGAGGTCTTGTTGAATATATCTAGTCCTAATATTTATGTGAGATAATGTAATGGTAACAAGACCTAGAATACAGTTTATATACAAAGTGAAAACAGTGCTTTAGGCAGAAAAATTTACTAAGTAATATGTAATCCAATATGGCACCACTATGGTTGGAGTAAACTTTTCCTAGCTTCTAGATGACGTGGCTATGGTCTATAACATGATGAGTCAGTTTTCTAATCAGCCTATTCATAATATTATTTAGCAGTTAAATTATTTGGATAATATTTACTATAACCAGGGACTGTAAAGCATTGGTCAGCTTATCATGTATCTCCATAGACATTTTAAGAATTATGATATATATGATTCTAAGATTATGATAACAACTAAATTATGAAGGATACATAGAAACATGAGGCTTTATTTTTATTATTGTGGTTTTTTTCCCTAAAAATCACTTCCCTGAATAATTTTGGAGTACTAGTTGTATCATGTAATAATTTAAGAAATAATCCCGTGAAATACTTTTTATTTTTACATTAAATGTTATTTGAGGTATTAGTGCTTTCTAAAGCCTAGAATGTATGCTGGTACTTTTATCAAGTTAACACTTTATTTTTCCAATTTAATTTTCTAATATTATTCAAAAGAATAAAATTTGCAAATACAAAATAATTTTTCTGGTATATTATAAATTACTTATTCAATCAATATGTGTGACAGATATATCCTACTGATCTGATGTCCTTCCTTAATACCCTGTACACCCTCTGAAGTCATTCCTGGTGACTAATGAGACAGTACAAACTGTGGGAGCAATTCTGGCATTTGAGTCATTAAAACACTATGGATGGTGTTCAAGTCTTACCAAATCTTATGCTATCATTAATGGTTCCATTGAGATTCCCTTTAATCAGCTTCCCTTAACATATACAAAATCATCCATGAAAATTCAGTTGCATGAATTTAATAAAGAAAAAGAGACACTTTTGCCCAGAACAACTACTCATGGATATTTTGATTTCTATTGTTATTTCTTGTCCTTCTCTGACACCTACATCAGTTCTTGAACCTGATTACCTGGCTTAGAGTAAGTAATGAAATTGTTTGAAGAAAATGAGTTCAAAAGACACTAGAAGTCACTTAGCATTTTGTCATGTCATTTTTTTTCTTTAAAGGAGATACTACAATATTATTAACTCTAAAGAGTGGATGTGTTTATAAAAACTACAGTCATGAAATTATACTGCCTATCATGAAATGAGATTGAACCTCATAGAAAGTGTTTTTGGCTTTCTTGCCAAGTTTTTGATCTTATCAATAGCTTTCCTCCCAAAACTTTTAAATACATTATGCTTTGCTACATAAAGTGGTGCAAAATATTTTATATGAATCTTTTTAGAAATTCTTTTCTAAAAAGTCCAGAGATAACTATGCATTTTATATTTTAGAATTTTAAACTGTTTCATGTATATGATTTGATATTTGAAAAAGCATACTAACCTATGAACATGTCAGTTTTTAAGACACTGAATTCTCTCAATCATTTCATCATTTTTATTGTTCAGATATACTATTTATTGCCCCTTCGTTTTAAATAGCATTAGATATATTCAGTTCAGTTCAGTTCAGTCACTCAGTCATGGCTGACTCTTTGCAACCCCATGAATCGCAGCATGCCAGGCCTCCCTGTCCATCACCAAATCCCGGAGTTCACCCAACCTCATGTCCAAGTCGGTGATGCCATCCAGCCATCTCATTCTCTGTCGTCCCCTTCAGCTGCCCCCAATCCCTCCCAGTCTTTTCCAGTGAGTCAACTCTTCGCATGAGGTGGCCAAAGTATTGGAGTTTCAGCTTTAGCATCAGTCCTTCCAATGAACACCCAGGACTGATCTCCTTGAGAATGGACTGGTTGGATCTCCTTGCAGTCCAAGGGACTCTCAAGAGTCTTCTCCAACACCACAGTTCAAAAGTATCAATTCTTTGGCACTCAGCTTTCTTCACAGTCCAACTCTCACATCCACACATGACCACTGGAAAAACCATATCCTTGACTAGACAGACCTTCGTTTGCAAAGTAATGGCTCTGGTTTTTAATATGCTGTCAGGGTTGGTCATAACTTTCCTTCCAAGGAGTAAGCATCTTTTAATTTCATGACTGCGATCCCCATCTGCAGTGATTTTGGAGCCCAAAAAAATAAAATCTGACACTGTTTCTATTGTTTCCCCATCTATTTCCCATGAAGTGATGGGACCGGATGCCATGATCTTAGTTTTCTGAATGTTGAGCTTTAAGTCAACTTTTTTACTCTCCTCTTGCACTTTCATCAAGAGGCTCTTTAGTTCCTCTTCGCTTTCTGCCATAAGGGTGGTGTCATCTGCATATCTGAGGTTATTGATATTTCTCCCAGCATTTGATTCCAGCCTGTGCTTCTTCCAGCCCAGCGTTTATATTTATGTATGGTGTATTATAGATATAAAAGGTTAAAAATAGAGCATATTCTCATATGCCATATGACTGTATGGCATATCCTAGTCCGATAATATATGTTTAAAAGTCTAAAAATTTTTTACTTTTTCATGCAAGACTAGGTATAAGCATATTAGATTGAGAACTCTCATTATTTTTGGACTTGGTTACTCTATTTAATATTATTCTATTAGCATAGTTATTATATGTTACATGCCTACAGTTAGTAGTCATTTAGTCTGTTCTTTTCAAGTTTTTGTGAGTTAAAATACCATTTTATCCACAACCAATCTACTTTTAGATATTTTAAATATGGACTCAGAATAGAAAATCTAGGGTATTTATTCTGAATTAACCCCAACCCCAATGTAGTATTTCCTCAAATCAGCACTCTTATGAGAATACTGTAAATGTTTTTGATGTGATGAGCTTGAGGTGTTTGCCATAATTACTCAGTCCTTAACTTTAATGGAAGTCATATGTGATCAATTACAGCATATATATTTGTGTTATTATTTGTATTGCTTATATTACACATAAAATAAGACATTCTTGATGTTGCTTTTTACAATTTTAGAGTAAAATTTAAGCTATTTCATCCCTGGACTTAGGATAAGTACTGGTAACGTTTCCAAAGTGACATACAAGGTTTTACTTTCCTTGTTTGTTATTTTAGTCCTAGAGATTTGGTTGTTGTGAGAAGTGATAAAAAGCTTTATTTTACATTGTGAAGTTAGTAAATAAAAGATAGATTTAGTGGTGATAAGTCTCCATGCCACTTATGGATAACTTTCATATTTTTATTTTTTATTTTGATATTTGACTGTGAAATAAGCAAGCATAGGTCTATTGCCTAAGAATTGGAAAGATGTGAGGGAAAGATTGGAAACACTGATGGCCATTTAAACACATCACTTTATTTATTTATTTATTTTTTCAGATACTGGAATTTATTTATTTTTTTATAGATTACATATTTATAATTTCGCCTACTCACAAAAATGTGTTTGTAACCCCAAATCAAATTAATGCTTTTGCAGTTATTCATGGACATTCACAGAGTAACAAAGTATTTGTGTCACCTAACATAGAAGATCCGGCTGAGGTTAAACAAGGCAGTGGTTTGCTTTCTTGTTTCAGTTTAAACTGAATAGTGAATCAGTGATCTCACCTGGCTAGACAATAGTGGTACCCATAAGTGCATCTGTGTTGTGTTTATTTGGGGTCAATAAGTGATCCGTCTAGGAAAAAGGGTGGTGACAGGAAAAGGCCTATAAATTCTAAACTATCATTAAAAGTTAAAGAGTTTTAAGAAGCTGCTTTAGTAAAAACAAAATAGAATGGTGGTCCCCAGAGCCTGAGGGTCAGGGATTGGGGAGATATTTAAGTGTATAAATGTGTAACTAGTAGATAAAATAGTCCTGAAGATCTAATGCACAGGATAGTGGTGACGGTCAACAATACTGTATTAGGAACTTCAAAGTTGCTAAGAGACTAGATCTTAATTGTTCTTGCCACAAGAAAGAAATTATAATTGTGGGACATAATAGAGGTGTTATACAGTGGTAATCATATTGCAACACATACATGTATCAAATTAACATGCTGTACACCTTAAAATTATACAATATGCCAATTACATCTCAATTAAGAGAGTATCTAGGATAGAGCAAAGCATTTCATAGTGGCTAAACATTTCACTTGGCTCCCTGATGACTCAGTGGTAAAGAATCCTCCTGCCAATGCAGGAGATGAGGTTTTGATCCCTGGGTCAGGAAGATCCCCTGGAGACGGAAATGGCGACCCACTGGAGTATTCTTGCCTGGAGAATCCCATGGACAGAGGAGCCTGTTGGGTCACAGTCCATGGGGTCATAAAAGAGTTGGACATGACTTAGCAACTAAACAACAACAAACGTCTCACTTACTATAGGAGAAAAACATCTCCAAGTACTATAGGAGAAAATAAGATATGTATGGATAGTTTATAGCTGGTTGGTTTCTGTTCATGGAATGTAATATGTAAAAACTGGTTTAAAATGAAAGAGGCTGAAGTAATGGTTGTCTTCATTTATAAAATACAGCAACTAGAGACTGAATAGTTCTATAAATGTCTCTGAATTGTTCTATAAATTATTATATGTTGACTTTTCTTCTGACCTTCAAATGCATTAGAAAGGAACAGTGTTTCTCAGCTTCATGTTTATTATTGCTTTCCTTAGAAGCCTTTACATATCTTTATCTAATCCTCCCATGACATTTTAGTGTATATATTGTCCATTATGTACTGTATGTATATCTGTACTTTATACATTAAAAAATGAGTTTTTCCCCAATCCCCAGATAAGTAATTATTACCCCTTTAGGGCAATACCACCCTCTTTGAAAATCCCTGAAACAGCTCTAAACCTGAAAGTTAAATTTAGTTTCTTAGGGCATCAAAACCATGGATGTTTATTTTTTAAAAAATGATTCAAGTTATACCATTAAGTTTTTTTCAATTTTTATTGGAGGCTAATTATTTTACAATATTATATTGGTTAATTTTGCCATACATTGACATGAATCCGCCCCGGGTGTACATGAGTTCCCCCTCCCGAAGAAAACTATAAAACACTAGTGAAAGTAATCAAAGAGGACACTAATAGATGGAGAAATATACTGTGTTTGTGGATTGGAAGAATAAATATTGTAAAAATGAGTATACTACCCAAAGTAATTTATACATTCAATGCAATCCCTATCAAGCTACCAATGATATTTTTCACAGAACTAGAACAAATAATCTCACAATTTGTATGGAAATACAAAAAACCTCGAATAGCGAAAGCAATCTTGAGGAAGAAGAATGGAACTGGGGGAATTAACCTGCCTGACTTCAGGCTCTACTACAAAGCCACAGTCATCAAGACAGTATGGTACTGGCATAAAGACAGAAATATAAATCAATGGAACAAAATAGAAAGCCCATTAAGATTTTAAAAATTAGTTTCTCAGCCTGAAACAAATGTTCTGTATATGATTTTCACAAATTTCTACAAAATCTGGTTCCATTCAGAGTGACATACAGAAGGGCCAAAACTTTCTAACTTTGAAAACTAAAGATGTTATTTTATGATTAAAAACTCTCAAATAAGATTTTGTTTCAACTTGGCTATAAAAATGGATGCTAGGTGGTTCTGATTTAAGAATTGCATAAATCTAGTTATTGGTTTCCGGTCTTCTTCCAGTGGAAATTGTTTGATTCTATACCCACAACAAATAAAAGGAGAGTTTGATAGAAGTTTAAAGCCAGAAGAAAGTTATCATCAGTGCTAATTGAAATAAATGTGCCAGATGATATAGACAGGGAGTTTGGTAATTACTTTATATTGCAAAGATCACATTTCTGCAGCTCTAATAGTCTAAAACAGGCAGACTGTGGTTGTATCATTAACTGGAAAATCCTTCAGTTATGGAGTGGGGTCAGAAGTAATCTCTTATTGTGGTTTGTGCAATGAAATGATCAATGGAGAGGCAATAACCTAACAATGAGGAAGATGGTCATTTGAAAAGCTAAGTGGCTAGTCTCCATCATCATGCAGAGATCCACTTCTAACACAACCCTAACATTATTGTTGATATTCAAGTATTCATCCCCCAAAGCAATCAGTTCTTAATTATTAAATAAAAGATAATATTTTAAATGACAGTTTATATGTTTGTGGGTCTTTCATAAAAATCAAAATAACATAGTAAGATACTATCAGTACATATAAATTTTATTAAGATATTTGGCTGAGATGTTCTAAAGAGTTTATATACATAGTAAAATTGAGTTATTTTTAATGCTGAATTAAAATTCTAATGTTTAATAATTAATGACATTTTCCAACTGAATATGCAATGATAGAATTTAGTGGGAATCAATCAAAGCAGTATTTCTCAGTTTACCCATGATAAACCATACCTTCCATTCTTAACTCTCTCTCTTATACTGAGTCAATTCCTAGTATTAATTGAGCAGCTACAAGGTACCAGTAAAATATGGCTCAGCTTTCCATTTCTCCCTGTTCACAGATGGTTTACTCTCCAACATTTTCAATAGCTATGAGAGAGGGAGGCATGTAAAAGTCAGAATTGGGAACAGTGAAAACAAAAAGGTGTTAAAAGAGTTTTTATGGTATTTTCTCCCTTTTCTCACTGGTCTGACATAAGTTCTCTGCTCTCCTTTCACATCTGAATACAGCCTTCTGGGAAAAGAGTTTGAAATGAGTTCTACTATTAAAAAAACATTTTATGATAGGAGTACCTCATTTATGACAGCAATTAGTCAATAGCGAGCATGATTTAAATAGACATAATTTAAATTGGAACATATATTTTCATTAAGATAACTGTTACAATACAGATTAAGTATATAATCCTCCAATATATTAATTGTCCATTATATACAGAAATGATTTTTAAATCACTCAAATTCACATTGCAACATTAGCAAGTTAATAAATGGAGACCAGGCTTGAAAAAGAGAACCTTTGCTTCATTTATTTTCTAGGGTGTTCAGATTATCAAGTGCTACAACTGGAGAAGGCTCTAATAGTGCAAAAAATTAACAAAAAATAATTTGGATAAAAGTTTGTGCATTTAAAATTAGGCTTTGATTTTTAACAATTATGTGATCTTTAATCAGTTACTTAACATACCAAAGCCTCAGTTTATACACCAGTAATAACAAAACAAAAAGAAATAGTAAAATTTGCATCATTGGATTTTTATGGGGCTTCTGCTTCCCTCACAGAGCAGTTGGTAAAGAATCCTCCTGCAATGTCGGAGACCCTGGTTTGATCCCTGGGTCGGGAAGAAATGTTGTGTAGATGTTAGGCATTAGAGAATAATATATGGCCAAGACACCAGAAAAAGTCTCTATAGTCCAGACAGAGTCTAGACTAGTTTGGGCTTCCCTGATGGCTCAGATGGTAAAGCGTCTGCCTACAATGCAGGAGACCTGGGTTTGGTCCCTGGGTTGGGAAGATCCCCTGGAGAAGGAAATCGCAACTCATTCCAGTACTCTTGCCTGGAAAATCCCATGAAAGCACCAGGGTTGCTGTGATAATTAAATTTAGCCAAAGAAAGTGAAGGTGAAGTCACTTAGTCGTATGGGACTCTGCGACCCCATGGACTACAGCCTACCAGGTTCCTCTCTCCATGGGATTTTCCAGGCAAGAATACTGGAATGGGTTGCCATTTCCTTCTCCAGGAGGTCTTCCCAACCCAGGGTTTGAACTCGGGTCTCCCACACTGTAGGCAGACTCTTTATAGTCTGAGCCACCACCGAAGTCCAAATTTACCCAATATATTAGATAATAAAGATTTAAAATCCTGGTAGGTGCCTATATTTATTTACTCATTTATCTACACGACCATTCAATTCACAAATACTAAAGAGGATATTGTATATGTGACTTGACCTGGTGAAAGTTTCTACATTATCCAGGATAAGATAGGCTGTGTTCCAGTCAGAAAAACCACAACATCTCACTAGAATAAAACAATCAAAGCTTATTACAAACTCATCTCACAGGCTGATACAGGTATGGCAGCTTCCCTTGGTTGGTCTCCAAGCTATGAATTTGCATTTGAGACCTGGATTCGAGTCCTATCTAATTTGCATTTGAGACTGGGTTCAAGTCCTCTCTCTGAGGCATGACTGAGAAATTACTTAATCTTTTAAAATACCAATTCCATCACTTTAATTTGAGGACAAAAATAGGAGCTACCTAGAGAGAAAATTAAATGAGATAATGTTTATAAAGCACTTTGCACCAAAATGGCACACAGCATGGGCTCTATTAATGTGAGTCATTATTTTTCTGGGAACAGCTAGGGTGTAAGGTAATAATAAACCCGTTGAAGATGCCTCAAGGATTTCTCTCACTTCTAATCTTTATGGGAGCAAAACTTCATCCAGGTTTACAGTGACCCTACTCCACCCCTGACCTCTATACCTGACCCCTGCAGGCCAGTTCGTATTCATCAAGCCTCTGGGGTCTGACTGTCAATATGAAAAACTTCATTCTTTACAACTGTGATGGACTTTGAATATACTGTTAGTGATTCTCCTTGTCATTCATGTCATTTCTGGGGCAGGCAAAACAGACCTTAGGATGTCTTGACTTGACTGCCTTTGTTTTTTTCAGGGTAATTTTCTTATTTATTTAATTTTTGGCCTCCTCATCTGACTGGGAAAGTCACTTCAGAGAGCTTAAGCATTTCAGGCTCCATCTTTTGATCAGACTACATCTTAATGCCCTAGAATCATTTTAGGGTATCTTTGCCTTATATTGCTACTACCTTTCTGAATGAAAAAAACAAAATCTACCTTATGCTTTATATTCTTTAAAGGGAACCATGTTGGGATACCAACCAAGCTTTTATCCGCACACCAGACTCCCAGCCTTCCCTCTCCAGTCAGCAAACTGGGCCACATCTGGGGGTATAAGAGAACATTCACTCTTGTTTGACTCCCTTCACTTAAAGACTGAATATCAAACCAGAAAACAACACACACACACAAAACAATGAAAGAAAGAGACAAAAGAAAAAGTGCATGGTGGAAAGTCTATGAATATGTCAACACTTTCTAGAAAACCAGGAAGTGGTAAATAGATACCACAGATAGTGTCACCCTCAGACAGTATTGTTCAGCTTGCTTGATGCTATATTGGATTAGTGCTGTATATTGAGAAAGGAGACTGTTAAATCCTACATGAGACTGTACAGCTCAGTGAGAAGAGCTTGCTATGTCTTTTTCCTTATGAATTCCTCATAATTACTCAATGTCTGACATATAGTAGGTGCTTGATATATGTATGTGTTGCTGCTGCTGCTGCTGAGTCACTTCAGTCGTGTCCGACTCTGTGTGACCCCATAGACAAGCCCACCAGGCTCCCCCGTCCCTGGGATTCTCCAGGCAAGAACACTGAAGTGGGTTGCCATTTCCTTCTCCAATGTGTGAAAGTGAAAAGTGAAAGTGAAGTCGCTCAGTCGTGTCCGACCCTTAGCGACCCCACAGACTGCAGCCTACCAGGCTCCTCGGTCCATGGGATTTTCTAGGCAAGAGTACTGGAGTGGCTTGCCATTGCCTTCTCCGATGTATGTGTTAAAAACATTCAATCACATTTATTCTTGTTCATTGCATGCCAAGCCTCTCGGCGAGCTAAAGCTGTACAAAGATCACTGTATTGGCCTCATACCTAGTTAAGTTTTCAAAAAGGAGTAGTTCTACTTTGAAGATTGGATTTCCAAAAATATATTATAATATGGTGAAAAAATAATCACTGAGGGAATCAAATTTTTAGTAGTTGTTTTTGTTTCATTATCTTGCATTTTTAGATTTTTTAAGCTTTCATTTTTAATTATCTTTTTAACATTTTCAAGAAGTATAGTGACTGTAATTAGTTTAGTTATTTTTTAACTTTTTATTTCCTATTATAGTTGATTAATGATAGTTTCAGGTGTATAGTAAAGTGACTCAATTATATAAATACATGTATCCATTCTTTTTCAAATTATTTTCCCATTTAGGTTGTTACATAATATTAAGCAGAGTTCTCTGTGCTATACAATAGGTCTTTGTTGGTTATCTATTTTAAATATATTACTGTATCCATGGACATTTTAGTAGTCTTAGCCTTCAAATATGGAGGATAGAATAGTAAATTGTAAATAAAATTCCTTAGGGCAAGTGGACTAGCCAACACATAAACATACATAAACTTTAAAATTAACATTTTCAGCACAAAATGGCATATATTTTCAAATACTTTTTATTGAGGTTTAATTGACATATAACTGTTTCAAGTGTAAAATACAATAATTCAGTATCTGTATACATTGCAAAATGATCTCTACAGATCATTTTGTTAGTTAACATCACATAGTTTAGTTAACATCACATAGTTTTAAGTTATTTTAAAATTGTGGAATTAAATCATCAAAACAATTGCTCTGAGATCTTTTCCAAAGTTGCATAACAATTTGCATCTTGCTAATAGAGGATAATGGTGAGAAAGCCCAGTACTAAGGCTGGAGAGTCACATAAAATATATAATCTTGCCCAATGGTACATTCCGGCCAGAGATCGTTCAATAAAAGGAAATGAATATATACGAAAAATGTTCAGAGATAATTATGCTAGTTTTTCAACCTAAATACCTTGGAATTTGCAAAGACAGCTCATAGACAAAAGGGATACCAGTAAAATTCAGTGCAATAGATTTCTCCATTCGCAGTGACAGGAACATCTCTCTCAATATTACTTAGCTAATGAACGAATAGATCTGCTGTGAAGTTCCTAGGAGGCTCATTTTCTTGAGTACAGTAGTAAAAGTTAGCTGATGAATGACCTAAATTGCTTAATGTTTCTCCTTATAACTTCTGAGCAGCAAGGCGTATCCAGGCAAGTACTGAAGGAGTTATCCTCAGGAGGCCCTGGTGTCCTTGCAGGTTGTCAGAGGCAATGAGCCAGGTTTATTTCAAATGGCTCCTTAAATGAACATTTATTTTGTGCCAGTAACACGTTTTTGATTAACAGCTCCTTTTGACTAATTTGCTTCCCTAAACAGCCCAATAAAGGACTCGTTTAAAACATAATTAAAAGCATGTTATTGCTTGTAGTTAATACTGATTAAAACAGACATTAAGACAATTATCATTGAAGGAAAGTAAGCATCGCGTAGTTAGTATCGAATCCATCCTTACTGTTTTTATGCGTCATATACAGGGATGGGTACTTGACAGGCTAGAACAAGGTATCATTTTTTAATGGAATCATATCAAAATAATGTTCCTGTTTTGTTTGTTTTAATGAATGGACAGATCTTTGTCTTGGTGGACTTTGGACTTTTTTTCTTGTGGGAAACATTCCCACATTTAACAAGGTGTAAAGGTCACTGAACTGACTTCGGTTATGCAGGGTTAAAGCTCAGCTATTCTCTTATATTAATGGGATATAAACTCTTCTTCTTTCTACTTACTCTCAGTACACAAGCTCTCTTAGTCCCATTATTGACTGAATGCAGCTTTTATTAGTATTATTTGGTACTTTTTATCCATTTGTTTGCATATTGATTCTTGTTTTGTTATGCCATGAAATAAAACTAAGACCTTCATTATTTCTGATTCTTTTTTAAAAAGCATCTTTTAAAACAGAACAATAGTGAAACAATATTATATGAAGTAAGTACATAAAGTTTTTTAATAAATTCTGTATTTTGCATCAAAGTATGATTTTTTTAAGAGTTGTGTAGGCCAGGAGTCCCCAGCCTCTGGGACCTGATGCCTAATGATCTGAGGTGGAACTGATGTAATAATAATAGAAATAAAGTGCACAACAAATGTAATGTACTTAAATCATCCTGAAACCACCGCCCCACCCCCAGTCGGTGGAAAAAATTGTCTTCCACAATACCAGTCCCTGGTGCTGAAAAGATTGGGAACGACTGGTGTAGGTAATAAAAAAGGAGCATGTGTTTTGCATGAATGATTACTTCACTGAGAATGAAAACACAGAAAACCACCTCAGACCTGGGTTTGATCCCTGGCTTGGGAAGATCTCCTGGAGAAGGGAACAGCTACCCACCCCAGGATTCTGGCCTGGAGAATTCCATGAGTCTATGGGGTCACAGAGTCAGAAGAACCTTTCTCTTCACTTTTATTTTGTGACCATTCAAGAAGGCATGTGGTGGACATAATGAGGAACTGATTTTGGTATACTTGATGAGAGTGAAATAGCTTTTACAGAATGCATTTATAAGAAGTCATTTTAAAAGTTAAAATCAAATATCGCACAGACAAAACTATGCAGACAGATTTGATCATTTGTTTAGATTCCTGTTTTTTTGTGGTAGCCCCTGGATCGTCTTTCAAGTAGATGGCACTCACTAAGTGCCTTAACCAGTGCATTTATCAAGGGATCATTTGTCTTCTCCTTCATGGTTCCAAGAAAGTTCAGGGGTCACAATAGTCAGTAGAGACCAGTTCCCAAGAAACATACAAAAACTTATAAGGCATTATGTGAACAAAACTGTGGGGAGGGGGGGGAATACTAAAAAGGAGAAAGTCTTTTGTCGTGTTTTATATAAAGAATAAATATTTCTTTTCATTACAATGCAATTTAGGCTGTTTACATCTCTTTTCTGGATGATTCCAAGAACCTTCTAAAATGTCTTCCCCCTTTTACTTTGGTTAATCCTTTAACACTCTCTCCATATTATGGTTCTAAAAATGCAAAGATGATCTTGACCCGTCTCTAGTTAAAAATCTCTGTGTGATTCATATTGATTCTTTTTGACAAGGTATAATTACTTGATTATCTGACCTCAAGCCATATTTGCAGTCACATTTTCTCATCTTCCCTCTTGTGGACATCACGAACTGGCCTCACTGAACCAAACTGCTTCTTCTCTGAATACATACTTCAGTGTATACCTACAACTACATTTTATGTGCAGGTCTCTTTGCTCATATTAACCCTGCTTGGAGTGTTTTTTCCTCACATTTTCCAAGGGTTAGACTTCTGTTCATCTTCAAGTTGCCAGAGTTAGCAAATAAAAATACAGGAACATTTGAATTTCAGGTAAACACTGGAGTTTAATATAAGAATGTCCCATGCAATGATTTTACATACTCCCAGTTATAACTAAAGCAAATAGTTGCAATAAAATTAAATATCTCTCCTATAAATAAGTCTTTGAACTTTGTATGTCTTCGGTCTTTAGTTGCATTAGCCACTGGAAATTCTGGTATATAAAAATAAGCAATACTTTTCACTGAATAAAAGTATATTGTTTTTTATGTATTATTAATACTGTGTTAACATATGTAGGTATTTCTAATAGTGAATAAAAGTGCAGCTAGTATGTTGAACCCTGAGATCTACTTAGGTCAATGCAATAATCACAGGGCTTTCACAACTACTACACAGCATGGACTGGACTTTATTATCTAAGAGTTAAGCATTCTAACTGGACAGCCTAGCTGTGAAATCTGACCTACCTGCCTCAGTTTCTTTGTCTGCTAAATGGGGATAAGTAAACATGGCTATACAATGGACATGAGTTTGAACAAACTCTGGGAGATGGTGAAGGACAGGGAAGCCTGGTGTGCTGCAGTCCATGGGGTTACAACCAGTCGGGCATGACTTAGTGACTGAAGATTTACGAGAGTAATATGAATGTAAATTTCTCAGAAGTGTATTTGTATGTAGCATGTTCTACCTGAAAATAAGCGTTCATATCAACCTCAGATACTTGCATCAAAAGAAACAATCACTTTCACTGATCTTAAAATATCCATGAATATAAATGTCTATGAGTCTAAAACAAACAATTCTTTGCATCATTTTTTGTTTCTCCTGATCCAATCTTTTCTTTTCTCCCCTCTACTTTAAGGCTGAAGACAATGCACCATACAACAACATTAACAGGTTCCCTGCCCTTTGGCTTGAGGTGAAGTCAGCCATGCCAGTGGGGAGAGAATGTGATTATGAAATATATTTCACTGGCACCATGGCTGATACAGTTCTCTACCCTTAGGTCAGCAGGTCTAGGCAGATACCCTCTCCACATAGCATTCCCAGCTCTGAGATCTAGTGGCCACCTTGTCCCCTTCACCCCTCAGGCTGGGGCTGTGGACGTCTCACTAGCTGTTAAACCATCCCCAGGGTTCTGTCAACTGGGGAATATAGTGCATATATTTTGAAGTAGACCATTTACTAGAATATATAAAAAAAGTATTGTGATAATTAATAGTGAAAAATTATTGAGTGTTACCTATTACGAAGATTTTATATGTGGAAAATTATATTTGCTGTTATAATAACAGATGAAAAGTGAAAGGACAGTGAACGTGAAAGTCACTCATTCATGTCCGACTCTTTGTGACCCCATGGATAGAGTCCATGGAATTCTCCAGGCCAGAATACTGGAGTGGGTAGCCATTCCCTTCTCCGAGGGATCTTCCCAACCCAGGGATCAAACCCAGGTTTCCTGCATTGCAGGCAGATTCTTTACCAGCTGAGCCACCAGGGAAGCATAACAACTGACATGTCAATTTATAACATATTTCCGACAAGGACTTCCCTGGGGGTCCATTTGGCTTAGACTATGCAATCCCAATACAGGGGGCCCAGTTTCATTCCCTGGTCAGGCAGACTTAGTTAAGACCCAGTGCAGACAAATAAATAAATAAATGAATGAATGAATACTTAAAAATTTTAAATATACATATATGCATATATATTTCTGACAATATTATAGTTAAATTAGGAACATTATCTCATAGAAATAATAGAGACTTATCTTACATTTATTCCATAGTATTCATAAATTGCATTTCTTTTTAGTCTTTTGTTGACAATATTAGCTTTGCTGATTTATACAAAGAAACCAAATACAAGTAATTAAAAAAATAACACACATCTTAGTGAACTAATGAATAACAATGAAGTTTGAAGTTTCTTCTAGAACAACTAGTCTCAGAAAAAATTCTTTTTTTTTAAATTTTTTTATTGGAGGCTAATTTTTTTATAATATTATATTGGTTGGTTTCGCCATACATTGACATGAATCCGCCCCGGGTGTACATGAGTTCCCCTTCCTGAACCCTCCTCAAACCTCCCTCCTCTCTTTATCCTCCCTCTGGGTTATCCCCGCACACCAGCCCTGAGCATCCTGTAACATGCATCGACCCTGAACTGGTGATTTGTTTCACATATGACAACATACATGTTTCAATGCCATTCTCCCAAATCATCCCACCCTCACCCTCTCCCACAGAGTCCCAAAGACTGTTCTATACATCTGTGTCTCTTTTGCTGTCTCATATACAGGGTTATCATTTCCATCTTTCTAAATTCCATATATATGCGTTAGTATACTGTATTGGTGTTTTTCTTTCTGGCTTACTTCACTCTGTATAATTGGCTCCAGTTTCATCCACCTCATTAGAACTGATTCATATGCATTCTTTTTGATGGCTGAGTAATACTCCATTGTGTATATGTACCAAAGCTTTCTTATCCATTCATCTGCAGATGGACATCTAGGTTGCTTCCATGTCCTGGCTATTATAAACAGTGCTGCGATGAACATTGGAGGACATGTGTCTCTTTCAATTCCGGTTTCCTCGGTGTGTATGCCCAGGAGTGTGATTGCTGGATCATATGGCAGTTCTATTTCCAGTTTTATGAGGAATCTCCACACTGTTCTCCATAGTGGCTGTACTAGTTTGCATTCCCACCAACAGTGTAAGAAACTTCCCTTTTCTCCACACCCTCTCCAGCATTTATTGCATATAGACTTTTGGATAGCAGCCATTCTGACTGGTGTGAAATGGTATCTCATTGTGGTTTTGATTTGCATCTCTCTGATTATGAGGGCTGTTGAGCATTTCTTCATGTGTTTGTTAGCCATCTTTATGTCTTCTTCGGAGAAATGTCTGTTTAGTTCTTGGGCCCATTTTTTGATGGGGTCATTAATTTTTCTGGAATTGAGCTGCGGGAGCTGCTTGTATATTTTGGAGATTAATCCTTTATCAGCTGCTTCATTTGCTATTATTTTCTCCCATTCTGAAGGCTGTCTTTTCACCTTGCTTATAGTTTCCTTTGCTGTGCAGAAGCTTTTGATTTTAATTAGGTCCCATTTGTTTATTTTTGCTTTTATTTCCAATATTCTGGGAGGTGGGTCATGGAGGATCCTGCTGTGATTTATGTCGGAGAGTGTTTTGCCTACGTTCTCCTCTAGGAGTTTTATAGAATCTGGTCTTACATCTAGCTCTCTAATCCATTTTGAGTTTATTTTGATGTACGGTGTTAGGAAGTGTTCTAGTTTCATTCTTTTACAAGTGGCTGACCAGTTTTCCCAGCACCACTTGTTAAAGAGACTGTCTTTTCTCCATTTTATATTCTTGCCTCCTTTGTCAAAGATAAGGTGTCCATAGGTGCATGGATTTATCTCTGGGCTTTCTATTTTGTTCCATTGATCTATATTTCTGTCTTTATGCCAGTACCATACTGTCTTGATGACTGTGGCTTTGTAATAGAGCCTGAAGTCGGCAGGTTAATTCCCCCAGTTCCATTTTTCTTCCTCAAGATTGCTTTGGCTATTTGAGGTTTTTTGTATTTCCATACAAATTGTGAGATTATTTGTTCTAGTTCTGTGAAAAATATCGTTGGTAGCTTGATAGGGATTGCATTGAATGTATAAATTACTTTGGGTAGTATACTCATTTTTACAATATTTATTCTTCCAATCCACGAACACGGTATATTTCTCCATCTATTAGTGTCCTCTTTGACTACTTTCACTAGTGTTTTATAGTTTTCTATGTACAAGTCTTTTGTTTCCTTAGGTAGATATATTCCTAAGTATTTAATTATTTTCCTTGCAACAGTGAATGGAATAGTTTCCTTAATTTCTCTATTTTCTCATTATTAGTGTATAGGAATGCAAGGGATTTCTGTGTGTTGATTTTATATCTCAGGAAAAATCCTATTCAAATTTTTACTTCACAGATATGCCTTCTCCAGGAAGTGGTCACCAGAATTCACACTCAACAAATATTTTAATTCCTGAGGTCTTATAGAGGAAGACACTTTTTGTAATTGTTATGAAAAAATTCTTTTTATGTCCTTCAAACAATGAATGCAAACCTATATGAGTTTTATATTCCTAGAGGACTCCCTCCCAGATCCATAGAATCTAAATAGGCAATCACTCACTACCCTGTGAAAGCAAGCAGATGATGTCTAGTTAGAAGTCACAGACTTTTGGCAATACTAAAAAATCTAAGAGCTTGTGTCTGATTTGAAGCAGCTTTTTGCTTCACTTTCTGTGATGGAACTAACATGACCTGAAATAATGCAGTTGTCGAACGAGAATCTGTTCCAAAATTAAGATTTACTGAACTAGTCCTTTCTCTGCCAGTGCATTGTATTGGTGGGACAGAGCAATTTTATGCTTTGGAAGAACAGCCAGAGAAAAACCAGCTGAAACAGCAGACAATGCATTTCATTCATAACTTCACAATTTTTGGTTTTCTCTTGATGTCCTGTTCTTAATATTACTAGGACACAGCCTCTACATTTTTCTACCCAGTTAATTGGAATGTAGAGAGTTCATTCTCTGCTATGTGATTCTTTTTACCTTATCTATAAGGAAGAAAGTTTTTAGAATTTATCCAGCTAAAATATAGAAAAGAAACTAGGACAGCAAGCTTTTTCTCATTTCAAATTATGGGCTATACTGAAATGGATATAAAGCAGTTTTGGTTCACATGTAAAAGATCTGATTCAATATTAAGAACAAAAACTTGGCTTTAAAGAAATTTTGGTTCACATGTAAAAGATCTGATTCAATATTAAGAACAAAAAATTGCCTTAGTGAGTACAGTGGTATGGAGCCACAGAAAATAATCGTTCACAAAACTCCTGACAGTTTCAATCACAGGATTCCCTGCAATGACTGAAATAAATTGTGGGGTAACTCATTCAGGAATGATTCAGAAATTGATGCAAGCCCAAAGGATAACTTCTTTGTTGCTGATGTTAGTGGTGGACCACAACAAAAATATCATCATTGAAATATCTGTCCTAAAATGGGGTGTGTGATTGCATGATTTGAGATCAATCAGGTTTCATTTATTGTTTCCAAATATCTTACTACTTATCTGTTAAAAATGAAACTTCTTTAGTAAAAGAAACCCAATGTGGGGGTTTCCATCCAATGTTGCTTTCCATCCAAGAATTTGTGAAACAGAAGTTGAATTTAGACCATACTCTAACACAAAGAGATAAACCTTTATAGCAATCCATGTGTAACTCCAAACCAAATAACTGCAAATAAATTGGCAAACGGAATGGTCTTTTTAATACACTGCCAGTTATGGAGCTGGGACAAACTAAACCTGGAATTTAATTACAAATGAAAGCCAAAAGTATCTGAATGAAGAAACTGAGTAGGAATACATGTTTATAATATGCTGAAACCCTTTTTCTTTTCTGTATCTTGTTTCCTAAACTCTCACTTTTAGATGCTAGTTTCTTTTACCTCAAAATCCCAAAGTGCCACTTGTGTGTGTGTGTGTGTGTATCACCATGAAATTTCAATTTAAAAAATATATATCTGCTCAGGTTTTTTTAAAAAGCATTCCATATAAAAGCAAGAGAACAAAAAATAATCTGTGTTCTCTGATTTCATCTATTCACCATGCATTTAATCATTATAAGGATACTTTCCTCACTTCTGAAATGCCTGCCTTCTGTAGGCTAAATGGTACCTATGTGCACACAAAAAAGCAGCTTTTCCATAAGTTACTTAATAGACGTACAAAGCTATGATGAAAATACAAATGTCTGACAGTTTCCTAGACTTGTGCAGTACCTAATTTGGACAAACATACCTGTGGCAAGTTGCTTTAAACTGTTTACTTTTCTCTACCTCAGGTTTTTCATAAAGGGCTTACATGATCTCTCAGAACTATCTAAGGCTTCCCAGGTGACTCAGTGGTAAAAATTCTGCCTGCAATGCAGGAGATGTGAGTCCAATTCCAGGCTTGGGAAGATCCCCTGGAGAAGGAAATGACAACCCACTCCAGTATTCTTACCTGGGAAATCCCATGGACAGAAGAGCCTGGTGGGCTATGGACTATGGAGTTGCAAAAAAGTTGGGCATGACTTAACAACTAAACAACAACCCTACTATCTTAATGGTGATAAAACACACACTCGTATTTTGAAGTATATCCTGAAAATAAAACCCTCTACAAAAAATTACTAATCCGGAAATTCACCACATTACCCACTGGTTACAGAGTATTTTGAACCAGATTTTGTTCCAATTTCATTGGGAAGCATCACACATATTTGGTAATCAATGTCCTCTAAAATCAGTGTTTTATTTGCATAGTGATCAGTATACTACAACTCATTTTAAGATAATAATCTAACAATACATTTTAAAATCTTTCATACGTGTGTCATATTCTCAGATTCCTACGGAAGCAATTTCTGTTACTCCTTGATATAGACATTAATACCAAGCAACATTCATGAGAGATTCACAGTATTTTATAGGCAAAATAAGCATACACAACTAAGATCTTTGTGTGCTAGGATTCAAGGATAATTCCACAACACGATCTTCTGTTACAAAAAATTTGTGAAACATTGAGTGACCTCCACACATTTTGCAGCACTGAAATATCCAGACAGGAATATTATGCATTTCATACATATAGAAGCATAGATTGTTCTGTGCGTTAATCATGGCCATTTGTGTGCATTTTTTATTTTTATTACCTAGGCTTGGAGCAATCTTTGCAAAACAGACCCATAACAAACATGTAAAAATGGAATAAAAAGCACATTCCCCATAAAGTGCTTGCATAGCACAGAAATGTAGAGTTTTGGCACCCGGTCAGTTTTCTGTGGTATGAAAAATTCTTATATTTAAATTCTCTATATTTTACCAGTCTTTTAATGTGAAACCTTAAGTGGACTTGACTGTTTATCCCGGTTGACTTGGCCATCTGACGCCTTCTAGGTTGGGGAGTTCTCATTTTACTCTGTTTCCTATCAGCCCCCCTCAACTACTGGCATGTGGGGCCAATTTGTTTCTTCTGTAGGAAAAGAAGAGGAGGTTTGGATTTAATTTGAAGCCGTGACATAAGGTTTAATTTGCTAAAAAGGGGAGCTATATCATTGTAAATCTTGGAATGAGACACCAAGGTGGTAAGAACTATCAACCCAATTGGTTTTAAGCACTGTTTGAAGTGTTTGTTAAACTATATTTCCTTCCACAGCTCACTCACTTAATTGAACTGATGCTTAATTGCAAATATAGTTCTATTCTTTATTCTGATAAGCTGTTTCATTTTTTGGTAGGGAGATGATGGATTATAGAAAGTTTTTATATGAAATATGGATTTATAGTAGATGCAAGGATAGACATTGTAGTATGGGTATGAAATTCATGAAAGGACAATCCTCATCTTATGTACACCTTACTACAAATAGAAGGGAAGAAAGTGCAATGAACTACCATCTAATAAACTCAGTAGTTCAGTTCAGTTCAACTCAGTCACTCAGTCGTGTCCGACTCTTTGCAACCCCATGAACTGCAGCAATCCAGGTCTCCCTGTCCATCACCAACTCCCGGAGTTCACTCAAACTCATGTCCATTGAGTCAGTGATGCCATCCAATCATCTCATCCTCTGTTGTCCCCTTTCCCTCCTGCTCTCAATCTTTCCCAACATCAGGGTCTTTTCAAATGAGTCAGCACTTTGCATCAGGTGGCCAAAATATTGGAGTTTCAGCTTCAACGTCAGTCCTTCCAATGAACATTCAGGACTGATTTCCTTTAGGAGGGACTGGTTGGATCTCCTTGCAGTTCAAGGGATTCTCAAGAGTCTTCTCCAACACCACAGTTCAAAAGCATCTATTCTTTGGCGATCAGCTTTCTTTATAGTCCAACTCTCACATCCATACATGACCACTTGAAAAACCATAGCCTTGACTAGACAGACCATTGCTGGCAAAGTAATGTCTCTGCTTTTTAATATGCTGTCTAGGTTGGTCATAACTTTCCTCCCAAGGAGTAAGCGTCTTTTAATTTCGTGGCTGCAATCACCATCTGCAGTGATTTTGGAGCCCCAAAAAATGAAGTCTGACACTGTTTCCACTCTTTCTCCATCTATTTCCCATGAAGTGATGGGAACAGATGTCATGATCTTAGTTTTCTGAATGTTGAGCTTTAAGCCAACATTTTCACTCTCCTCTTTCACTTTCCTCAAGAGGCTCTTTAGTTCTTGTTCACTTTCTGCCATAAGGGTGGTGTCATTTGCATATCTGAGGTTATTGATATTTCTCCCGGCATCTTGATTCCTGCTTGAGCGTCTTCCAGATCAGTGTTTCTCATGATGTACTATGCATATAAGTTAAATAAGCAGGGTGGCAATATACAGTCTTGATGTACTCCTTTTCCTATTTGGAACCAGTATGTTGTTCTTTGTCCAGAACTAACTGGTACTTCCTGACCTGCATACAAGTTTTTCAAGAGGCACGTCAGGTGGCCTGGTACTCGCATCTGTTTCAGAATTTTCCAGTTTATTGTGATCCAAACAATCAAAGGCTTTGACATAGTCAATGAAGCAGAGATAGATGTTTTTCTGGAACTCTCTTGCTTTTTCAATGATCCAGAGAATGTTGGCTATTTGATCTCTGGTTCCTCTGATTTTCTAAAATGGCCACAGGAGCAGTGGCCTTGTGACAGCACAGAGCAGCCGAGAAGAAATACCCAACATCCAAGGTCAGGGGCAGCAGCCAAGAGGAGCTACCCCATGCCCAAGCTCAGGAGTGGTGGCTGAGTAGAGAGCTACCCCACATCCAAGGTAAGGAGCAGCGGCTGCGCTTTGCTGGAGCAGCTGTGAAGACATACCCCACATCCAAGGTAAGAGAAACCCAAGTAAGACGGTAGGTGCTGAGAAGAGGGCATCAGAGGGCAGACAGACTGAAACCACAATCACAGACAACTAGCCAATCTGATCACGCAGACCACAGCTTGTCTAACTCAATGAAATTAAGCCATGGCTTGTGGGGCCACCCAAGATGGATAGGTCATGGTGGAGAAGTCTGAAAGAACTGTGGTCCACTGGAGAAGGGAATGGCAAACCACTTCTGTATTCTTGCCTTAAGAACCCCATGAACAGTATCAAAATGCAAAAAGATAGGACATTGAAAGATGAACTCCCCAGGTTGGTAGGGGCCCAATATGCTACTGGAGATCAGTGGAGAAATAACTCCAGAAAGAATGAAGGGATGGAGCCAAAGCAAAAACAGCACCCAGTTGTGGATTGGACTGGTGATAGAAGCAAGGTCCAATGCTGTAAAGAGCAATATTGCATAGGAACTGGAATGTTAGGTCCGTGAATCAAGGCAAATCGGAAGTGGTCAAACAGGAGATGGCAACAGTTAACATCGACACTTTAGGAATCAGCGAACTAAAATGGACTGGAATGGGTGAATTTAACTCAGATGACCATTATATCTACTACTGTGGGCAGGAATCCCCAAGAAGAAATGGAGCAGCCATCATAGTCAACAAGAGTCCAAAATGCAGTACTTGGATGCAATCTCAAAAACAACAGAATGACCTCTGTTCATTTCCAAGAAAACCATTCATTATCATGGTAATCCAAATCTATGCCCCGACCAGTAATGCTGAAGAACCTGAAGTTGAACGGTTACATGAAGACCTACAAGACCTTTTAGAACCAACACCCAAAAAAGATGTCCTTTTCATCATAGGGGACTGGAATGCAAAAGTAGGAAGTCAAGAAATACCTGGAGTAACAAGCAAACTTGGTCTTGGGGTACAGAATGAAGCAGGACAAAGGCTAATAGAGTTTTCCCAAGAGAACACACTGGTCATAACAAACACCCTGTTCCAAATACACAAGAGAATACTACACATGGATATCACCAGGTGGTCAACACCGAAATGAGATTGATTATGTTCTTTGCAGTGGCAAATGGAGAAGCTCTATATAGTCAGCAAAAACAAGACCAGGAGCTGACTGTGGCTCAGATCATGAACTCCTTATTGCCAAATACAGACTTAAATTGAAGAAAGTGGGGAAAACCACTAGACCATTCAGGCATGACCTGAATCAAATCCCTAAACTCAGTAGAGAATACCAGAAATTCCCAAATGTGAGGCTCATTTAACATTGAGTACTATTTATGTGGGAAATCTTTGCTTGTCATAGCATTTAAGAATTACGCAGACTCACATTGACTTGTACATTTCATTTGGGCAATATCTTGATAGGGAAAGGAGAAATGAGCTGGTTCCCATTCTTGGGGTTGCATTTTCTATCCCAGGAGCATCTGTAAATGTGAGAGGGCTGTCAATTCTGATGATGAATGATGGGGAAACTCAATCATGAAGTGGATAGTTAATGGGATGGGGAGGGAGGTGGGAGGGGGTTCAAGATGGGGAACACATGTACACCCGGGGCAGATTCATGTCAATGTATGGCAAAACCAATACAATAATGTAAAGTAATTAGCCTCCAATTAAATAAATTAAAGAGGTTAAAAAAAGTTATCTACATCATAGGCTATTTCTGTACCATTTCTGCCTTCTTAAATGCCAATAATTCTGCAGTTAGAATAAATATGCATACATATAATTTTTATTTCTAGAAATTATATACTTAAATTTTTATTTCTTTTACAGTAGGTCATTGTTAATTATTTAAAAAAAAACTTTTAATTTTATATTGGAGTATAGCCAATTAACAATTTTGTGATAAATTCAGGTGGACAGTAAAGGGACTCAGCCATACATATTCCATTCATATCCAAGCTACCACATAACATTGAGCAGAATTCTCTTGTGGTATACAGTAGGATCTTGTTGATTACATACATTTTAATATAGCAGTGTGTACTGTTAATACCAAACTCCCAATCTAGCCCTCTTTCCCACCCTTCGCCTCTGGCAACCATAAGTTCATTCTCTAAGGCTGTGAGTCTATTTCTGTTTTGTTTTGTTCAGTTCAGTTCAGTTCAGTACAGTCGTGTCCGACTCTCTGCGACCCCGTGAATCACAGCACGCCAGGCCTCCCTGTCCATCACCAACTCCCGGAGTACACTCAAACTCATGTCCACAGAGTTGGTAATGCCATCCAGCCATCTCATTCTCTGTCGTCCCCTTCTCCTCCCGCCCCCAACCTTTCCCAGCATCAGAGTAGTTACTGATTTGTTATTGACTACTGTTTCTTGTTTCAGTCAGTCAGTCAGTCAGTTCAGTCGCTCAGTCGTGTTCGACTCTTTGCGACCCCATGAACCACAGCATGCCAGGCCTCCCTGTCCATCACCAACTCCCGGAGTTCACTGAAACTCATGTCCATCGAGTCGGTGATGCCATCCAGCCACCTCATTCTCGGTCGTCCCCGTCTCCTCCTACCCGCGATCGCTCCTAGCATCAGAGTCTTTTCCAGTGAGTCAACTCATCACATGAGGTGGCCAAAGTATTGGAGTTTCAACTTTAGCATCAGTCCTTCCAATGAACACCCAGGATTGATCTCCTTTAGAATGGACTGGTTGGATCTCCTTGCAGTCCAAGGGACTCTCAAGAGTCTTCTCCAGCACCACAGTTCAAAAGCATCAATTCTTCGGCGATCAGCTTTCTTCACAGTCCAACTCTCACATCCATACATGACCACGGGAAAAACCATAGCCTTGACTAGACGGACCTTGGTTGGCAAAGTAATGTCCCTGCTCTTTAATATACTATCTAGGCTGGTCATAACTTTCCTTCCAAGGAGCAAGCGTCTTTTAATTTCATGGCTGCAATCAGCATCCGCAGTGATTTTGGAGCCCAGAAAAATAAAGTCTGACACAGTTTCCACTGTTTCCCCATCTATTTCCGAAGAAGTGATGGGACCAGATGCCATGATCTTCGTTTTCTGAATGTTGAGCTTTAAGCCAACCTTTTCACTCTCCTCTTTCACTTTCATCAAGAGGCCTTTGAGTTCCTCTTCACTTTCTGCCATAAGGGTGGTGTCATCTGCATATCTGAGGTTATTGATATTTCTCCCGACAATCTTGATTCCAGCTTGTGCTTCTTCCAGCCCAGAGTTCCTCATAATGTACTCTGCATATAAGTTAAATAAGCAGGGTAACAATATACAACCTTGACGTACTCCCTTTCCTATTTGGAACCAGTCTGTTGTTCCATGTCCAGTTCTAACTGTTGCTTCCTGACCTGCATACAGGTTTCACATGAGGCAGGTCAGGTGGTCTGGTATTCCCATCTTTTTCAGAATTTTCCACAGTTTATTGTGATCCGCACAGTCAAAGGCCTTGGCATAGTCAATGAAGCAGAAATAGATGTTTTTCTGGAACTCTCTTGCTTTCTATGAGTCTATGCCCCAACCAGTAATGCTGAAGAAGCCGAAGTTAAACGGTTCTATGAAGACCTACAAGACCTTTTAGAACTAACACCCAAAAAAGATGTCCTTTTCATTACAGGGGACTGGAATGCAAAAGTAGCAAGTCAAGAAACACCCGGAGTAACAGGCAAATTTGGCCTTGGAGCACGAAATGAAGCAGGGTAAAGGCTAATAGAGTTTTGCCAAGAGAATGCACTGGTCATAGCAAACACCCTCTTCTGTTTTGTAAATAAGTTTATTTGTATCATTTTTTGGATTCCACATAAAAGTGATATCATATGATATGTCTTTCTCTTCCTGACTTACATTACTAAGTATGATAATCTCCATGTCAATTCATGCTGCTGCAAATGGCATTATTTCATCCTTTTTAATGGTTAATATTTTTAATGGCTGAGTAGTATTCCACACTGTGTGTACCACATCTTCTTTCCCCATTCATCTGTCAGTGGACATTTAGGTTGCCTTCATGTCTTGACTATTGTAAACAGTGCTAAAATGAACACTAGGGTGCAAGTATCCTTTCACATCATGTTTTTTCTGGACGTATAACTAGGAATGGGATTGCTAGATCAAAAGGTAGCTCTATTTTTAGTTTCTTTTTAAGAAACCTCCATACTGTATTCCATGAAAGCTATACAAATTTACATTCCCACCAAGAATGTAGGAAGGGTACCTTCATTACCTTTTCTCTACACCCTCTCCAGCATTTATTTTTTGCAAATTTTTTAATGATGGCCATTTAGACTTGTGTGAGGTGATATCTCATTGTAGTTTTGATTTTCATTTCTCTAGTAATTAATGATGCTGAGCATCATTTCGTATGCCTCTTGGCTACCTATATTTCTTTGGAGAAATGTCAATTTAGATCTTCTGTCCATTATTTTATTGGGTTGCTTGATTTTTTTGATATCGAGCTTCATGAGCTGTTTATAAATTTTGGAGACTAATCCCTTGTCAGTTACTCTGTGAATGTTTTATCACATTCTGTGGGTTGTCTTTTTGTTTTGCTTGTAGTTTCCTTTGCTGTACACAAGCTTTGTTGTTTTTATTGTTGTTGTTGAATTAGGTCTCATTTGTTTATCTTTATTTCCATTACTCTGGAAGATGGGTTGAAAAAGATATTGCTGTGACTTGTGTTAGATAGTGTTCTGCCTATGTTTTCCTCTAAAACTTTTATAGTATTTTGCCTTACATTTAGGTCTGTAATCCATTTTGTGTTTTAGTGTATGGTGTTAAAGAATGTCCTAGTTTCTTTTTTTTCTACTTGTAGCTGTCTAGTTTCTGAGCACCATTTATTGAAGAGACTGTCTTTTCCTCATTGTATAGTCTAGCCTCCTTTGCTATAGATTAATTGACCATAAGTGTGTGGGGTTATTTCTGAGCTTTCTGTTCTGCTCCATTGACCCCTATTTATGTTTTTTAGCCAATGACATACTATTTTGAAGACTGTAGATTTATATTTTTCTGTGTCCATGTGTGTGTGAGGTATGTTGTGTTCTGTATTCACTATCAGAGGAACAACACTGTATAATATATAAGATCACTGTCTCTGAAGTCATACTCTCTAGATGTATATTCCAACCTAGCCATTTGCTATTTTCTGTGATTTTGAGTAAGGTACATTAACTCTCTGGGCTTCAGTTACTTCATCTGTGGATTTCATAGAGTAGTATTTTCTTCTATGTTCTAGTAAGCATTAATTGAGACATAGCTGGTGCTTTAACACTACAGCAAAACAAAATAACACATAATGACAAATATGTTTGTGTTTATGAGTTAAATGTTAGCACTTAGTAGTAATACTAATTACTTCTGTGATCTCAGACCAAGCTTTCAGTAAACTACCAAACTTCACTCTCTCCATCATATCCATTCTCTGTCTCTACAGGTGAGTGGGCATGCAGAATAATATTTACCCAAAACCTGAACCCTGGGAATTTAAAAATTCCTCTGAAAACAAAAGTATCTATGAATACTCAATTCTACCTCTATACCACCTATTATTTGATAGGTCTATAGTGAGAAATAAGTTTTGGATTATAATTTACTATAGAATTTAAAATCTAAAGTCAAGTGATAGAAAGTTTTAGAAACAAATGAGACAAATGATTTTCATATGTATATAAATTACTCAGTGTTTTTATGTTTTCAAAGAACTAAGTCTCAATAATTCAAATGATACAATCTCACATTGTTTTAGTAAAACATAAATTTTTGATTTTTGAAATCATAACTGTATATTCACAGTAGTCTTGTGTTTGAGACAGGTTATCAGTCAGCATATTTTGTAATTTGGATAATAATTTTTTTTTTGGAAATGAACATTGATACAGAAATAAATGTTTTTAAGCCTATTAATAGCATCCTGTAGGCCCTACTAATTTTCTGAGAAACATATTGTTTGATTGCAATCAATCATCAAGTGTTTCTATAAAACTTCTTTTTGTTCAGTTGCTAAATCTTGTCAAACTCTTTGTAACTCCACAGGCTGTGAAAGAAAAGAAAGAGAAGTCACTCAGTCGTGTCTGACTCTTGTGACCCCATGGACTGTAGCAACCAGGCTCCTCTGTCCATGGGATTTTCCAGGCAAGAATACTGGAGTGAGTTGCCATTTCCTTCTCCAGGAGATCTTCCCAACCCAGGGATTGAACCCAGGTCTCTCGCATTGTGGGCAGATGCTTTACTGTCTGAGCCACTAGGGAAGTCATATCTTCTGTCCTCCACTTTTTCCAAGAATTTGCTCAAATTCATCTCCTCTGAGTCAGTTCAGTTTAGTTCAGTTACTCAATTGTGTCCGATTCTTTCTGACTCCATGGATGGAGCACACCAGGCTTTCTGGTCCATCACTAGCTCCCAGAGCTTTCTCAAACTCATGTCCTTCGAGTTGGTGATGCCATCCAGCCATCTCATCTCTGTTGTCCCCTTCTCCTCCTGCCTTCGATTTTTCCCAGCATCAGGGTCTTTTCTAATGAGTTAGTTCTTCACATCAGCTGGCCAAAGTATTGGAGCTTCAGCATCAGTCCTTCCAATGAATATTCAGGACTGATTTCCTTTACGATTGACTGGTTTGATCTCCTTGCAGTCCAAAGGACTCTCAAAAATCTTCTCCAACACCACAGTTCAAAAGCATCAATTCTTTGGCACTCAGTTTTCTTTATAGTCCAACTCTCATGTCCATACATGACTACAGGAAATATCATAGCTTTGAATATATGGACTTTCATGGCAAAATAATGTCTCTGCTTTTTAATATGCTGTCTAGGTTGGTCATAGCTTTTTTTTCCCAGAAAGAAGCATTTTTTAATTTCATGGCTGCAGTCACCATCTGCAGTGATTTTGGAGCCCAACAAATTAAAGTCTGTCACTGTTTCCATTTTTTTTCCCATCTATTTGCCATGAAATGATGGGACCAGATGCCATGATCTTTGTTTTTTGAATGTTGAGTTTTAAACCAGCTTTTTCACTCTCCTGTTTCACCTTCATCAAGAGGCTCTTTAGTTCCTTGTCTCTTTCTGCCATAAGTGTGGTATCATCTGCATATCTGAGGTTATTGATATCTCTCTCAGCAATCTTGATTACAGCTTGTGCTTCACCCAGCCCAGCATTTTGCCTGATGAACTCTCCATATAAGTTAAATAAGCAGGGTGACAGTATACAGCCTTGCTGTACTCCTTTCCCAATATGGACCCAGTCCATTGTACCATGTTCAGTTCTAACTGTTGTTTCTTGATCTGATTATTGATTTCTCAGGAGGCAGGTAAGGTGGTCTGATATTCCCATCTCTTTAAGAATTTTCCACAGTTTGTTGTGATCCACAGAGTCAAAGGCTTTAGCGTAGTCAATTGAGTCATTTATGCCATCTCATCCTCTGCCGCCCACTTTTCCTTTTGCCTTCAATCTTTCCCAACATCAGGATCTTTTTCAATGAGTCGGCTCTTCACATCAGGTGGCAAAAGTATTGGAGCATTAGCATCAGTTCTTGCAATGGATATTCAGAGTTGATTTTCTTTAGGATTGATTGGCTTGATATCCTTTCTATCCAAGGGACTCTCAAGAGTCTTCTCCAGCACTACAATTCAAAAACATCAATTCCTCTATGCTCAGCTTTCTCTACGGTCTAACTCTATGACTACTAGAAAAATTATAGCTTTGACTATACAGGCCTTTGTCAGCATGGTGATGTCTCTGATTTTCAATATGCTATCTAGGTTTCTCATAGTCTTCCTTCCAAGGAGCAAGTGTCTTTTAATTTCATGGCTGCAGTCACTGTCTGCAGTGATTTTGGAGCTCAAGAAAATAAAATCTGTCACTGCTTTCATTTGTTTCCTCTGTTTGCCATGAAGTGATGAGACAGGATAACATGATCTTAGTTTTTTTTAATGTTGCGTTTCAAGCCAGCTTTTCACTCTCTTATTTCACCCTCCTCAAGAGGCTCTTTAGTTTCTCTTTGATTTCTGTCAGCCAAGTGTTATCATCTACATATCTGATGTTGTTGATATTTCTCCTGGAAGTCTTGATTCCAGCTTGGAATTCATCCAGCCCAGCATCCTGCATGATACTCAGCATAGAAGTTAAATAAGCAGGGTGACAACATATTGCCTTGTCGTACTCCTTTCCCAATTTTGAACTAGTCAGTTGTTCTGTGTCTGGTTCTAATTGTGGTCTCTTGACTCACATACAGGTTTCTTAGGAGACAGGTAAGGTGGTCTGGTACTCCCATTTCTTTAAGAATTTTCCACAGTTTGTGTGATCCATACAGTCAAAGGCTTTAGTGTATTCAATTCATAAGTAGATGTTTTTCTGGAATTCCCTAGCTATCCCCCATGATCTAACAAATGTTGGCAATTTGATCTCTGGTTCTTCTGCCTATTCTAAACCCAGCTTGTTCATCTGGAAGTTCCTGGTTTATGTACTACTGATGCATAGTTTGAAGGATTTTGAGCATAATTTTGCTAGCATGTGGCATAAGCACAATTGTACCATAATTTGAACATTCTTTGGAATTGCCCTTCTTTGGGATTGAAATGAAAACTGACACTTTCCAGTCCTGTGGCCACTACTGAGCTTTCCAAATTTGCTGACATACTGAATGCAGCATTTTAATAGCATCATCTTTTAGGATTTTAAATAGTTCAACTGGAATTCCATCACCTTCCCTAGCTTTGTTCATAGTAATGCTTTCTGAGGCCCACTTGATTTCATAGTTCAGGATGTCTGACTGTAGGTGAGTGACCACACCATTGTGGTTATCCAGGTAATTAAGACCTTTCTTGTACGTTCTTCTCTGTATTCTTGCTACCTCTTTTTAATCTCTTCTGCTTCTGTTATATCCTTAACATTTCTGTCTTTTATTGTGCCCATCCTTGCATGAAATATTCCTTTGATATCTCTAGTTTTCTTGAAGCGATCTCTAGTCTTTCCCATTCTATTTTTTTCCCTCTATTTCTTTGCATTGTTCATTTCAGAAGGACTTCTTATATCTCCTTGCTATTCTCTGGAATTCTGCCTTCAATTGGTAACTACCATATCCTTAAAAGTGTGTGTGATAGCATGAGGGCACTGGTGAAGCAGGTGGCATAGGACCAATCCACATGGAATCTGGATTTGTAATTAGGAGGAAGGTAAGACTGATTCATGTACATTCTTCTATTAAGCAGATACTTTTGTGCACCTGTACTGCTCTGCATGATGGGGATTTTGCAGTAAAACAGACTAAACAGATGATGGTGCTTCCATTGTAGGGAGTTGGTAGGATGAAAAACTGAATATCCCCTACCACATGGGGATAGGGTTTGTGGAGAAAACTAACCTATAAAGGCTACCACGGAGAACAGAACTGAGGATGTTTTGATTTTCAATAGGGTGATTAGGAATTTACATTTGAAAAAGACTTGAAGAACGTGAGGAAACCAACAGCAAGTAAAAAATTCTAGGTTGGGAGGAAACAGCAAACACAAAAACTCAAGATGTAGAACTTGGAAATTCTGGGAAAACAAGGTGAACAAAATAACTAGACTTGAGTGGGTGAAAGGAAGTCTAAGTGGGATATGATTCAGAAGGGGCCAGATCACGTGTCTCTTTGAACATTTTAGGACTTTGGGTTTTACTAAGTTAGGGAGTCTCTGGAGGGTGTTACACAGAAGAGGGATCTGATGATCTGATCTAACTCCACAGTTTTTATGATTTCATGGCCTTATTATTATATTCGTTATGCTGACGTTACTGTTATAATTGTTTGGGAGCACCATGAGCCATGCCCATATAAGACAGCAAATTTAATTCATAAATGTGTGCATTCTGACTATTCCACTGACCATTGAGTTACCTCTCCTTGGGCCTCCCTATTTCTGAGATACAACAATATTGAAATTAGGCTCATTGCAATAATCCTATAATGGTCTATAAGTGTTCAAGTACAAGGAAGGGTAATACATCTCTCACTTTAAATCAAACGCTAGAAATGATTAAGCTTAATTAGGAAGGCATGTCAAAAGCTGCAACAGGCCAAAACTCTTATGCCAAACAGTCAAGTTGTGCATGTAAAGGAAAATTTCCTGAAGGAAATCAAAAGTGCTACTCCAGCGAGCATACAAATCATAAGATAAATAGCTTTATTATTGCTATGGATAAAGTTTTAGTGGTCTAGAAAGAATATCAAACCAGCCACAACCATACCTTAAGTCACAGCATAATCCAAAGCAAGGCCTTAGTTCTCTTCAATTCTATGAAGGTTGAGAGAGTTGAGGAAACTACGTAAGAAAAGGTTGAAACTAGCAGAGGTTGGTTCCTGAAGTTTAAGGAAATAAACTGTCTCTATAACATCAAATTCGGAGAAGGCAATGGCAAGCAACTCCAGTACTCTTGCCTAGAAAATCCCATGGATGGAGGAGCCTGGTAGGCTGCAGTCCATGGGGTCGCTATGGGTCGGACACGACTGAGCGACTTCACTTTCACTTTTCACTTTCACACATTGGAGAAGGAAATGGCAACCCACTCCAGTGTTCTTGCCTGGAGAATTCCAGGGACGGGGGAGCCTGGTGGGCCTCCGTCTATGGGGTCACACAGAGTCGGACACGACTGAAGTGACTTAGCAGCAGCAGCAGCAGCATAACATCAAATTGCAAGGTGAAACAGCAAGTGCTGATGTAGAAACCACAGCAAGGTATCCAGAAGTTCTAGTTTAGGCTATTAACAAAGGTGGCTATAGTAAGCAACAGGTTTTTTCAATGCAGACAAAATATCCTTCTATTGGAAGATGCTATCTAGGACTTTCATGGCCAGAAAGGAAATGTCAACGCCTGGCTTCAAAGCTTCAAAGATTGACTTTCTTATTAGTGGCTAATGCACTGGTGACTAGGTTGAACCATGGTTTGTAGAATATTTGAAAATTCTAGGGCCCTTAAGAATTATGCTAAATCTACTCTGCCTGTACTCTATAAGAGGAACAGCAAAGCTTGAATGACACTATCTGTTGACAGCATGATTTGCTTATATTTTAAGCCCATTATTGAGACCTACTGCTCAGAAAAAAATAATTGCTTTCAAAGTATGACTCCCTTTTGACAATAAACCTAGACACTCAGTAGGTCTGCTGAAGATGTTTAATGAAATTAATGTTGCTTTCATGCCTTCTAACAAAGCATTCATTCTGCAACCCATGGATCAATGAGTAATTTTGACTTTCAAGTCTTATTATTTAATAACTACATTTTGTATTTATGCTGCCATAACTAGTGATTCCTTTGGTAGATGTGGGCAGAGTAAATTGAAAAAATTCTGGGAATCATCATTCTAGCTGCGATAAAGAACATTTGATATTCGTGGTAGGAGGTGACAATATCAACATTAACAGGAGTTTGAAAGCAGTTAATTCCAGTCCTCACGCACGACTTTGAAAGGTTCAAGACTTCAGCAGAGGAATTAACTGCAGATGTGTTAGAAATGGCAAGAAACTAGAACTAGAAATGGAGCCTGAAAAAGAGACTGAATTGCTACAGTATCATGTTAAAACTTGAATAGATTAGGGATTGCTTTTTATAAATAAGCGAAGAAATTGGTTTCTTGAGATGGAAACTTTTCCTGGTGAAGATGCTGTGAAGACTGTTCAAATGACAGCAAATAGTTTAGACTATTACATAAACAGTTGCTTAAGCAGAGAGAGGGTTTGAGAGGATTGACTCCAACTTTGAAGGAAGTTCTTCTGTGTATAAAATGCTCATACAGCATTGCATGCTATGCAGAAATTGTTCATGAAAGGAAGATTTGGCAAACATCATTGTTGCTTTAAGAAATTGCCACAATCACCCCAACCTTCAGCTGCTGCTGCTGCTAAGTCTTTTCAGTCGTGTCCAACTCTGTGCGACCCCACAGACGGAAGTCCACCAGGCTCCCCCGTCCCTGGGATTCTCCAGGCAAGAACAGTGGAGTGGGTTGCCATTTCCTTCTCCTACCACCCTAATCAATCAGTAATCATCAATATTGAGGCAAGATCCTTCACCAGCAAAAAAGATTGTGACTTGGGGAAGACTCAAATAATTGTTAGCATTTTTTACCAGTAAACTATCTTTTAATTAAAGTATGTACATTTTTAGGCATAATGCTTATTCCCACTTAATAAACCATAGTATAAGCATAATTTTTATAATTACTGTAAAACCAAAAATCTGTGTGCTTTCCTTTATTGCAACATTTGCTTTATTTCCATGATCTGAATCAAAACCCTCAATATATTTGAACTATGTCTATAAATAAAGCTGTGTCATTTCAGTGGTATTTAAAGTCATAAGACTAAATGGGGACACCAAGAGAGTATGAGTAGAAATGAAGAAGGAGTGCATGGATTTTGAGGAATTCTAAAGATACAAGTAAAGGGAGAAGAGGTAGAACAAAAATGCAGACTGAGAAGGAGGAGGAATAGTAATAGAAAGAAAATAATGTTGTTCTATAAGCAACAGGAGGTAGAAGTGATGATAGGAGGCTGTGAAAATTATGTGCCAACTGCTTTTTCTTTATCAGAAAACAGGAAAAAAGGTTAGCAAATGAAGGAAAAGAAAGGTGTTTCAGGTTTGAGGAGAGAGGAAAATATAAGATACATTCTTTTAAGAAAGTAAGAAAGTAAGCAGATAGGTGACATTCTTTTAAGAAAGTGAGTGGATAAGGCAATGTAGTGTTACTGCTAGAAAGCCTTAAAAGCTGCTTCAGTTTTGTGAACAAGATTTAAATCAAAGCCAGTCAGTATGATTGTGCTTTTCTCTAGTGGTGTTAATCTGCACGCATGCAGGCAAGATATTCTAGTTATTGATTAGTACTGAACAAGCCACTTCAATACTTAATGGCTTAAAATTGCAACAATCATTATTTTGCTCACAGACGTGAATTTTAAGCAGAGCTCAGAAAATATGGCTCATCTCTGCTTCATGCAGCATCAGCTTTGGTAGTTCACATGGTGTGGAGGACCCATTGCCAAAGTGGCTTAATCAAGACTGCTAGGTGGGTGACTCCTGCCAGGATCCCAGTGGGCCAATGGCTGGATCCGTAGTTCCTCTCCACGTAAGCTTTTCGACAGGATCACTAGGGCTTTCTCACAGCTTGGTAGCTGGTTTCCAGGAGGAAGTATTCCAAGAAATCTTGGGGAAAGATGCAAGGTGTCCTGTGGCCTGGTCTCAGAAGACTAAGAATGACACTTCTGTTGGGTGAGCAAACCACTCAGCTTCTCTCAAAGAAAAGGAAGAACATGGGGATCTCTTTACCACACACAGACTTTAGCAGATGTTTGGGTTTAATCAGATTTGAGGTTTCCCCAGATGAGTACAATGAGGAAGATTAAGAAAAGAGTATATTCTCAGATTCTCAGGATAAATTATAATGGCAAATGGTGGAATTTAATAGAGGTAGGTATGAGGTAAACACAAACTCAAGGTGATTGCCCATGAAAAATTGGTGGGATTCATGGCATTTAGTTCCCAGTGAGGTGGAACAACTATCGGAAAAGGATATTAATGGGATACAGCTAAGACATAAGATGTGATGGCTTCAGGGCTGGGTGCTTAAAATTGATATTGCAGATGAGTTCTAATGGTAATAACAAGTCTATATTATGACCATGGGTATCAGTGGTTGATAAAAGAGGGAAAATTTTGTAAAGATAATAACATATAATGGAGTGAGATTGGTGCTCTGAACTTTCAGTAGACTGAAATGAGAATTGTAAAGGGCAGAGAATATCTCTTGTGGGAGGAAGACATAAAATCTGTGTCCTTAAGAATTTGTAAAGAACACTGGTTATAGGTAGCATCTGTTCTGTTCAGTCGTTCAGTCGTGTCTGACTCTTTGCGACCCCATGAATCACAGCACGCCAGGCCTCCCTGTCCATCACCAACTCCCGGAGTTCACCCAAACTCATGTCCATCGAGGCGGTGATGCCATCCGGCCATCTCATTCTCTGTCGTCCCCATCTCCTCCCGCCCCTAATCACTCCCAGCATCAGAGTCTTTTCCAGGGAGTCAACTCGTAGTACAGGAATAAAAGTGACATGTTGGTAGAAACATGGTTTTAAACAGTGGACAGTATCTACACTGAGCAAAGACAACTTGGAGAGTACTGAAAATCAGCAAGAGGCATCTTGGTTTTAGGAAATCAGATATAAGACACTGTGACCATTTCCTATCAGAATAGCTTGTTGAAATTGACTTCTATGAAAGTTTAGACTGATGTGGTTAAAATAACAGCTATTAATAGACACAACCTATGGCTAAAAGAATTAAAAAAGACTTTCAAAACATTCAAGTGTGAGGTGTTGAACATCTATAAAGTAATAAAGTAGTGATGAAGAGAAATCATGTTTGAACATAACTATTGACTGAGTATGAGGCTAAATTCAAGACATAGATTAAAAAGTAGTTAATGTTCAAAATTTTGATTGACCAGGGAAATGGTGATGTAATTTGACAGCTGTAAGGAACTTGAGAAGGAAAATTTTCTGGAATATGTGTAGTTTGAAAAGTTGTGTTTTGGCAAAAAAAGGTTGCAGTGCATTTATCAAAATTAACTGTGCACTGAATTTTTATTTGCTTATTTATTTACCCCATGTTATTTGGAAAATAATTAAGGCAGCTAATAAAAATCTGCTATATGAAAGATGTTATTTAGCTGATGCAGAGTAAATAAAAGTAAACTACATGTATATTCTGCTCAAGGAATTCCTAAGTTAAGTGAAGATATTTAGAAGGCATTTGGAGGTGTTCACATTTCATGTAAAAAAAAACAATTATCCTACTATCTTGGAGAAGGAAATGGCAATCTACACCAGTAATTTGCCTGAAGAATTCCATGGACAGAAGAGCCTGGTGGGCTACAGTCCATGGGGGTCTCAAAGAGTCATACTTGACTCAACAACTACTTTCACTGGGCTTCCCTGTTAGCTCAGCTGGTGAAGTTCTGCCTGCAAATCAGGAGACCCCAGTTTGGTCTCTGGGTCAGGAAGATCCCCTGGAGAAGGGATAGGTAACCCATTCTGGTATTCTTGGGCTTTCCTGGTGACTCAGACAGTAGAGAATCTGCCTGCAATACGGGAAACCTGGGTTCGATCTCTGGATTGGAAAGATCCTTTGGAGGAGGGCATGGCAACCCACTCCAATATTCTTGCCTGGAGAATCCCCATGGACAGAGGTCATGGGGTTGCAAAGAGTCAGACATGACTGTGTGACTAAGCGCAGCATGATAAATATTATCAGATATTCAATACATATATTGTATTATATGTATATTATCAGATAGTATCAGATATATTATCAGACATTCAACACAGTTTTTGTTAGTGTATGCCAAGGATTATGCCATGCACTGAATATAAAAAAGCAGCTCAAAGATAGATACAGTTTCTACCTTCATGAAGCATACAGTTTAATTGGGGAGGGGTATTTCCCATTATTTTCAAGATGCAATTATACATACACACACAAAACATATATAGGAGAGACAGAGAGTGTTGCCACTGCTTGCTTTATGGAACATGACTTTGTATAAGAGGAAGAAAAGAGCTGTGAAAGAGATCAGAAATAAAGAGCACTTGCACAGTCTGGTGGCAGGAAAGTCACAGTGGGCTGGAGGGATTGAAGGGGAGCAAGCAAGGCTGAGAGCAGGAAGCAGTGGTGATCCTGTTTCCAGAAGCCAAAGCAACTGGAAGGAGACAGACCTGAAAGGTCAACAGTGTTTATCTTTTGTGCAATGGGCAGTTACTGAATTGTATTAATTATGGGTTAATATGGTATATTTGTTTTCAATTAACATGTGAATTGAAAGGAATGAACAGAGAAAGAGAGAGATGGAAACATGGTCACAGCAGTGGAAACAGAGTAGATGAGAAATGTTTACCAAAAAAAAAAAAAAAAAAAGTACTTCTGTAAGGATTTGTTATATCCCACTTAATTAGATCTTAGTTATAGATGGAAGCTTACCGAAAGTGTCTAAAATTGGAATTTCTCATTCATCTAGAATGTTGTCACTCTATGTTCTACAATAGGTCACCAAGATGTATAGAGCAATAAAAGTAGTAATTCTAAGAAGGATAAATGAAAAAGAATGCCTATATAATAGGACAAAGGTATTAAGAACAAAGCAGAATTGTTGAGCATACAACTTAGTGATAATGCACTGAGAATATGTTGCCTTGGGTATGAATAAAAGCAGTTAACAGCTTTTGAGTGCTTACTCCATGCAAGGTAAGAATTTAGAATTTTACAAGGATTTTGAAAAGCAACTTAATTTTCACAGCAACCCAAGGCAGCAGGAACTGATATGTTCTCTTTCCTACAAATAATAAACCAAGGTCCAAAAATGTTCTTTTGTTTCCGCAAAGTGACACAATTAATTGTAGCAAATCCTGAGTTCAGGAATTAGACCAAGGTAGGCTCTGTTCGTTTCCAAGGCAAACCATTCAATATTACAGTAATCCAAGCATATGCCCCAACCAGTAACGCTGAAGAAGCCAAAGTTGAACGGTTCTATGAAGACCTACAAGATCATTTAGAACTAACACCCAAAAAAGATGTCCTTTAATTATAGGGGACTGGAATCCAAAAGTAGGAAGTCAAGAAACACCTGGGGTAACAGGCAAATTTGGCCTTGGAGCACGGAATGAAGCAGGGCAAAGGCTAATAGAGTTTTGCCAAGAGAACGCACTGGTTATAGCAAACACCCTCTTCCAACAACACAAGAGAAGACTCTACACATGGAGATCACCAGATGGTCAACACCAAAATCAGATTGATTATATTCTTTGCAGCCAAAGATGGAGAAGCTCTATAAGGTTAGCAAAAACAAGACCAGGAGCTGACTGTGGCTCAGATCATGAACACCTTATTACCAAATTCAGACTTAAATTGAAGAAAGCAGGGAAAACCATTAGACCATTCAGATATGACCTAAATCAAATTCCTTATGATTATACAGTGGAAGTGAGAAATAGATTTAAGGGACTAGATCTGATAGATAGAGTGGGTGATAAACTCTGGAGGGAGGTTCGTGACATTGTACAGGAGATAGGGACCAAGACCATCCCCATGGAAAAGAAATGCAAAAAAGAAAAATGGCTGTCTGAGGAGGCCTTACAAATAGCTGTGAGAAGAAGAGAAGCAAAAAGCAAAGGAGAAAAGGAAAGATATAAGCATCTGAATGCAGAGTTCCAAAGAATAGCAAGGAGAGATAAGAAAGCCTTCCTCAGCGATCAATGCAAAGAAATAGAGGAAAGCAACAGAATAGGAAAGACAAGAGATCTCTTCAAGAAAATTAGAGATACCAAGGGAACATTTCATGCAAAGATTGGATCCATAAATGATAGAAATGGTATGGATCTAACAGAAGCAGAAGATATTAAGAAGAGGTGCCAAGAATACACAGAAGAACTGTACAAAAAGATCCTCACAACGAATATAATCACGATGGCGTGATCACACGTCTAGAGCCAAACATCTTGGAATGTGAAGTCAAGTGGGCCTTAGAAAGCATCACTACGAACAAAGTTAGTGGAGGTGATGGAATTCCAATTGAACTATTTCAAATCCTGAAAGATGATGCTGTGAAAGTGCTGCACTCAATATGCCAGCAAATTTGGAAAACTCAGCAGTGGCCACAGGACTGGAAAAGGTCAGTCTTCATTCCAATCCCAAAGAAAGGCAATGCCAAAGAATGCTCAAACTAGCACACAATTGCACTCATCTCACATGCTAGTAAAGTCATGCTCAAAATTCTTCAAGCCAGGCTTCAGCAATCGTGAACTTCCAGATGTTCAAGCAGGTTTTAGAAAAGGCAGAGGCACCAGAGATCAAATTGCCAACATCCGCTGGATCATGGAGAAAGCAAGAGAGTTCCAGAAAAACATCTGTTTCTGCTTCATTGACTATGCCAAAACCTTTGACTGTGTGGATCACAATAAACTGTGGAAAATTCTGAAAGAGATGGGAATCCCAGACCACCTGACCTGTCTCTTGAGAAACCTGTATGCAGGTCAGGAAGCAACAGTTAGAACTGGACATGGAACAACAGAGTGGTTCCAAATAGGAAAAGGAGTATGTCAAGGCTGTATATTGTCACCCTGCTTATTTAACTTATATGCAGAGTACATCATGAGGAACGCTGGGCTGGAAGAAGCACAAGCTGGAATCAAGATTGCTGGGAGAAATATCAATAACCTCAGATATGCAGATGACACCACCCTTATGGCAGAAAGTGAAGAGGAACTAAAAAGTCTCTTGATGAAAGTGAAAGAGCAGAGTGAAAAGGTTGGCTTGAAGCTCAACATTCAGAAAACTAAGATCATGGCATCTGGTCCCATCACTTCATGAGAAATAGATGGGGAAACAGTGGAAACACTGTCAGACTTTATATTTTTGGGCTCCAAAATCAACTGCGGATGCTGATTGCAGCCATGAAATTAAAAGACACTTGCTCCTTGGAAGGAAAGTTATGACCAACCTAGATAGGATATTAAAAAGCAGAAACATTATTCACCAACCAAGGTCCATCTAGTCAAGGCTATGGTTTATCCAGCGGTCATGTATGAATATGAGAGTTGGACTGTGAACAAAGCTGATTGCCGAAGAATTGATGCTTTTGAACTGTGGTGCTGGAGAAGACTCTTGAGAGTCCCTTCGACAGCAAGGAGATCCAACCAGTCCATTCTAAAGGAGATCAATCCTGGGTGTTCATTAGAAGGACTTATGCTAAAGCTGAAACTCCAATACTTTGACCACCTCATGTGACGAGTTGACTCACTGGAAAAGAATCTGATGCTGGGAGGGATTGGGGGCGGGAGGAGAAGGGGATGACAGAGAATGAGTTGGCTGGATGGCATCACCGATTCGTTGGACATGAGTTTGAGTGAACTCTGGGAGTTGATGATGGACAGGGAGGCCTGGCTTGCTATGATTCATGGGGTCGCAAAGAGTTGGACACAACTGAGTGACTGAACTGAACTGAAACTGACTTTCCAGTCCATGGGGATGCTAAGAGTCAGGCACAACTGAGCGACTTCACTTTCACTTTTCACTTTCATGCATTGGAGAAGGAAATGGCAACCCACTCAGTGTTCTTGCCTGGAGAATCTCAGGGATAGATGAGCCTGGTGGGCTGCCGTCTATGTGGTCGCACAGAGTCGGACACGACTGAAGCGACTTAGCAGCAGCAGCATTGAAACACTGGTTATAAGAGGAGACATATGACTGTATCAAAAGAAACACATTCACACAGTGTTGTCTAATCCACACTTACTTGCTTCCAGCTCTACCAGTAGGAATGAAATTGTAAATTTGGGGGTGACAAAATACAGGTTCTCATGAGTTTCACCAATAATTCTTCATCTTGACTCTTGGAGATTTTAGTTATTTACATTTAGTTGTTTTGCTGTAAGGCTATGGATCATCGTGCCATGTAACAATGTGAGATTTTAAGTAGCATGTAATTGGCATGTACTACCATCTTAATGTAACTCCATACTTTCTTTTTATAATGCAGTTGACTGAATGTTGTGGTGTTTTGACTCATTTTTTAGCCAGCATAAATATACACTGATTACTTTTCCAGACTCTAGAGCAACATCAAATTAAAGTGTATTTCATTTTGTTTAGTTTCTCTGAAACTCCCTTGTTGCTGTTAATAATCATTATTACCCTCTTAGATCTATGATCAGCTGGTAAATTTCACCAGTTGATCAAATTGAGCAAGTGGAATAAATAGTAATCTTAGTTACGTTTACACTACTTGAAGCCCCACCGTAAAGCACTATTCTTTCAACTCCTTAAGTCTGTACTGTGTGAGAAATTATGTCTTCCATGTACCATTGCTATATAATACATCTTTGAAAAAATGAAACTCTGCAGCGTGTGCTGATATGCTAGCATACGCTTTCAATGTATTTTCAGTATTATAACATTTAAAACACCAGTGCAAAGAAAAATTTCATAGAATATAGTTTTCCATTGTAGGAGCATATTCAAAGAAACTTTTAATATTAAGTGTAAAATGCAGCAAAATCTAAGAAAAGAGTGAGTGACAGGAAGGAAACTGACACATTTAATATTAGGCTGGTGCTGAGGTAGGTCCCTCCTGTAGTGGTATACAGAACTGAAATACATTTGTACATCGAGATGATAATGCAAGATTACGTTGCTGGTTACTATAGCCACAATGTACAAAGACATATGAGAATTTAGAATAAATGGTCTGTCTTTATATATAGAATCTGCCTGCAATGCAGGAGACTTGGGTTTGATCCCTGGGTTGGGAAGATCCCCTGGAGAAGGGAACAATTACCCACTCTGGTACTCTGGCCTGGAGAATTCCATGGACTGTATAGTCCATGGGGTTGCAGAGTTGGACAGAACTGAGTGACTCTCATTTACTTAATATTTTAAAATATTGAATTGTAAAATATTGGTTTACTTCCTGCTCCCTCTGTAAGCCTTTGTTGGGTATAATCCTCAAGTATTTCTTTCCCAAAGTTATATAAATTGTGGGGAACCTTCCACTTTCTTCCAACCATTTCTACTTAGCATCAACATCTGGTTTGTTTTAAAGGTATTGTCCATGGCTATTCAAGTGTAAAAATAACAATTTCTTTTTTTGTTTCTAAAATTGGAGGATAATTGTTTGACAAGGTTGTACTGGTTT